>NW_028261385.1:137529325-137829325 GCF_051295495.1 Thamnophis sirtalis | reverse complement strand
TCAAAATGGCTCAGTATGTCACTGTGCTCAACGTTCTCAATTTCCTTTTTTAAGCAACCGAGAAGTGTGTAATAAGTTGCTTTTATTTGCAATAAAGAGAGGACAGGAAGACCACCCAGCTACCTCATCAACCGGAATCTGAAACTTTTTCTACCACCCCCCAAATATTTGTCTCCCTTTCTCAATCTTTGGATTTTACCCCTCTTTATAACCCATAGAAAGTTCAAGCAATATGTGTGGTTTAGGAAAGCCATAATAACACAACTAATCAACCACTATCAGTAGCCTAAATGGGTTCATTATTCAGTATTGTGGTGGGGATCCAATTTGGGTAATATTTCTCAGAAATACAAAACGAGAAATGCCAAAGTATATAGGATGAATTCCGGTTCATTAATAATAAAAATGTTGCTGAACAATGTACAATTAGGAAACTCCTAAATATCACAGTTTTGGTCTCTTGGGAAAGATGCAAGGTTTCAGAGGATGTGCCATTATGGGCTTCAAAACGAAAACATTTTCTCAGGAGTCCCATACATTTTTCATCTCATTTTTAGTAAATAGGTTCTAAAATACAAACTGAATTTATAAATATTAAGATGTATAGAAAAAGACCATTATACCAAAAGTTTCTTATTAGTAACCCATTTCTTCTTCTTCTTGTGCCTTAGCTATCATCTGACATTGGAGATCATGTTGGCAATCCTGAGCCAAGGTGGCGCAGTGGTTAAATGCAGCACTGCAGGCTACTGCTAGATCAGCAGGTCAGCGGTTCAAATCTCACCGGCTCAGGGTTGACTCAGCCTTCCATCCTTCCGAGGTGGGTAAAATGAGGACCCAGATTGTTGGGGGCAATATGCTGACTCTCTGTAAACCGCTTAGAGAGGCCTGAAAGGCCTATGAAGCGGTATATAAGTCTACTGCTATTGCTATTGCTATTGCTATTTTTGTCAACAGCCACATGAAAAAGTGTTGCTGAGTTTTGTCCAAACCAGTGCCTTAGATTCTGAAGCCATGATGTTCTTCTTCTGCCTGGACCTCATTTGCCTTCAATTTTTCCCTGGAGGATTAAGTGAAGTATGCCATACTTTTCTTGGTGTCGCATCACATCTCTGAAATATTCTAACTTTTGCTTTTTAATGGCTTTGATGATTTCCCTTTGCTTATCACTTCCGCATTGTGATTTTGTCAACCCAGCCACCTGTAAATCCACATTTCAAATGCTTCTAGTTTCTTCAAATGGTTTTCTGTCAGAGACCAACTCCGAAGAACAGAATAGAAAAAGATGTAACATCTGACAAGCCTGATATTCAGTCTTCGGTTTATTTTTGTGACTGCAGAAGACCTTTTTCATTTCGAAGAATGCTGTTCGAGCTTTCTCTATCCTTGTCTTTACTTCACTGATCATGTCTCACAGTAGCCCACCAGTTATCATTTATTACTGGTAATGTTTTCTAGGTTGTTTTTTTTTGCTTTTGTAATTTGCATTTGTGATAGTAGGTAATGAAATATATTCTTACAGATTAGAATATGTTATAAAGCAGTGGCAGGTTTCAAAAATTGTTCGAACCTACTCTGTGGGTGTGGCCTCCTTTGTGGGAGTGGCTTGCCACCCATGTGACCGGATGGGAGTGGCTTGCCGCCCATGTGACCAGATATGAAGATGACGACGACACTTGTCAGAACCACCTTAAATTACCTCACACACAGCACTGGCACGCATAAGAACATGATGTCAACTTGTTTTTTTAAAAAGCATCTTTGGTTTGCGTTAAAACAACTTCAACACACGCAATGTTCTGATTGCACCACAAACGCAGTAGTCATCCTTACCTTTCACAGAGGCACTGAGTTTTATAAATAGGAGCATGATAGTGTAGAATAATCATATCCAAGGACCAGTGGTGGGTTTCAAAATTTTTTGGACCCTCTTCTGTAGGTGTGGCCTGCTTTCCGGGTCCACTGGTGGAACCTCTTCTAACCGGTTCGGTAGATTTGACGAACCGGTTCTACCGAATAGGTGCGAACTGGTAGGAACCCACCTCTGTTATAAAGTATAAATCCATGAGTTAATCAGCAAAACATTGAAATACTTTTCTTACTATTTCTGTTAAGAGATAAATGGTTTTAGCCACTTTCTCATTTGGGAACTGGGGAAGGAGGACTACACATAGATTCACATTCTTGTGTTTTTTCCTCCGCATTTTTGTAAACCTTTCCCAGGATGCAGAGTTGCAAAGTTTTTTTTTTTTTTTTAGCTTGAAACATTGCTTTAGGAATTTCCTCTTATAATATCCATTTGGTACACATTCTTGATTTGGAACACTCTGTATATTAGTGGATATTGGCATGCACATCTGATTTATGTATAGGCTTGGGATTAGAAGATTGGCTGCATTTATGTATTCAAATATAAACCTAAGCTAAACATATGTCTCTTCTGTCCTTATTTCAGGAGTTCCCAAACTGTGGGTGGTGACCTCTCAGGGAGAGGATCACAATCAATTTTGAAATTCTGCAAGCTTGCGTAGTTAGGACAGGATTGAGGCCAGAAGCTGTTTTTACTCTGCCCAAACACAAGGTTTTTCCAGGCAGAACAAGAGTGGGATCCTGTTCTAGGTCCCATCAGGGTCCAGTCTGGTCTTGTAAGGGTCCATTCCTGAGCATCAATGCCATTTACGCCTGTGGTTGGTTTGCTGTGTATATGGGGAGGAGCAGGAGAGCATGGACTTGGAAGGATTCAGCCCAAGGATTGAGTTTATGGGTTTGTAGTGGGCACCCATGGAAATTAAAATATACTTATTTCAAGAATGTCAGCGTTTTGGCAACTGGATTATTATGAGATAAATCCAGGAGCAATAACACAGCACCCAGAGCCTTAAGACAATTAACAGTGGTTTATCTACAACTATATACAGACATATTACATGCAGGAGATAAATTTCTTTACCATTCACTACAGACACAAGGAGAGAACTGAATACAAGCTGAGAGAGAGAAACACCATCTAATTGCCACCTATGTATAGACTCCTCTTAAAACAGTAAATGACTTGTATGGCTCTCACCACCAGAGTCTTAAAAGGGTTACACCATAGCTGTAGTGAAATCAGCCTCATTGCATCAGCCTTGCTAATTACAGCTTGCAACCTTTCATCAGCTGGCAGCTATTAAATCCTCAGTACCTTGACAAAGAAGAGATGACATGTTTATTTCTTGCACAGCCCTGTCCCTTCTGAAGTCATTGGTTTGGTTGATGGGATGAGGGGTGGGGTGAGAGTTACATAGGTTCATTTATTAATTGGGGGAGGTTGCAGCAACACAAGATTTGAACCCCTTTCTTCCAACCAAGTTTTTTTCTTCAACATATTCTAAAAGTTTCTCTTATAATTAATGATAAGCTTAAAATAATGCATCTAATATGTTCTTTTTGCAGAAAGAACACTAATCCAGGATTAGTTCTGTGACTAGAAGCAAAAGGACATCTGCTTTTCAGATATTTCTCTTTCTTCTGAAGTCCTATGAGATGGTAACATCGGGTCTATATCGGACTGTTCCAAGATACACATATAGAATTTGGGCTCTGTGACAGTTGACTTAATGTATACTGTAGCCTCTCAACTGCTTGTAACATTTCACAGATAGTTTTTATCTTCCACTTACTCAAAGATAGTTAGCATATAAGAGTCACATTCCTTTCACCACCATTTATCTGCATGGCAGAAGGAATGGGAGATGCCAACTTTTTAATCTTAATTTCTTCTACTGTTTGCACTATGAGTATCATTTGGGAAGAAAGGGAGGATAAATATTTCACACACCACCATAATCCTTGATTTGCTTTTTAACATCTTTTGGGATCAACCTTTGATTTCTACTCACTACCGTTTAAAAAATGTATTTCCTTCTCCTTCCTCCATTGTATTTCCAATGTTTTGGTCAGCTATGGTTAAATTGTGAACTTCACCTTTAAGCACCACAGGAATCTGTTGCTTTTTGCACTCGAGTCAGAAGCACCAAGGCGCTTCTGGGTTGAAGAATTAGCCGGCGACATCACTGTTGCTCTGGGGATACCCAGTTGGGGGCTCCTTTCATATCCCTGGCAGGAGCTGGAGTGAAGGACAAGAACTCAACTCCGCCCCCGGCAGCTCTTGGGTCTCAAAAACGGACTTGCTAACTTCTTGCCCAGATAACCAATGACTCAACCAGTGGTGGGTTTCAAAAATTGTTCGAATCTACTCTGTGGGTGTGGCCTCCTTTGTGGGAGTGGCTTGCCACACATGTGACCGGATGAGAGTGGCTTGCCGCCCACGTGTCCGGATATGAAGATGCCGACGACACTTGTCAGAACCACCTTAAATTACCTCACACACAGCACTGGCATGCATAAGAATATGATGTAAACTTGTTTTTTAAAAGGCATCTTTGGTTTGCGTTAAAACAACTTCAACACACACAATGTTCTGATTGCACCACAAATACCTTTCACAGAGACACTGAGTTTTATAAATATGAGCATGATAGTGTAGAATAATCATATCCAAGGACCAGTGGTGGGTTTCAAAAATTTTTGGAACCTCTTCTGTAGGTGTGGCCTGCTTTCCGGGTCCACTGGTGGAACCTCTTCTAACCGGTTCGGTAGATTTGACAAACCGGTTCTACCGAATAGGTGCGAACTGGTAGGAACCCACCTCTGGACTCGACCCACCATGCTCCTTCCATAACCTTCCTAAAACATAGACAAATCACATCCAATTGTTGGGTGCGAGACTTTCTGTGAAAAAAGTTTGCAACCACTTCAAACTTATTAGCCACTGACATGGGCCCATGTTTTCTTCACCCCATCTTGTGCTTCTAACAGAGGTGGGTTTCTACCAGTTCGCACCTATTCAGTAGAACCGGTTCGTCAAATCTACCGAACCAGTTAGAAGAGGTTCCACCAGTGGACCCGGAAAGCAGGCCACACCTACAGAAGAAGTTCCAATTTTTTTTGAAACCCACCACTGGCTTCTAAGTATGTTTATATACTTACGTCTGGTGGAATTCCACCCTTTGGTGTCTGAGGAAAGCTCTTCTCATGAGTTGAAGGAGGAGTGAGAAAATCCTGCTGCTGTTAACGTCTGAGAGAGTTTATTTTCAGGGTCAGTGGGCAGGCAGGGTTCCAAATTATAATCCCACCAGTTCTTCATCCCTACGGAGATGGCAGTATCAAATCTTCAGTTGTGTGGTCTGGAGCACACAGACCTCCTGCACATTGCTAGGACCGGGACCTGAGGAATTATTTCTGTAGTTTAATAAAATGCTGAAGTATAACATGACCCATAACGTAATCCAAGTACGTATCAGCACGATATTATTTTAAATATATCTAGCAAATCGGGGGAATGGAGCAGCCCAGCCGTCTTCCTATTGCCAATGTTGTGTGAAAATAATAAATAAGCTTGGAAAAAGGCAGAGGGTCTCCCCCACTGCACTTTCTCCCCCCCTCCAGATCTCAATATTATCTCAGGCTAAGAAAAAAAGATGATAAATTTGTAAAGGATGCTCACCAGAGAGCCTGCTTGATTGCGATCTGGCCTTGCTCTCAAAGAAAACACAGTCCAATTCTCATCAGGCAACAGGCCTGTTGGAAGCAAAAGGAATTTAAAATAATAGCACCTCATTACATTTGAAAAAGTTGCAAGGACTAGAGGAAAAAGAAAGAAAAAGGAGGAGGGAAATAAAACCCGAGAAATGAATGCTGCAAGAAACACAATCGGGAGACAATCCAGCAGGATCCAAACGAGACTGAAAAGACCACAAAACCAGAAGATCTGTTCAAATTTCAAAACAATTTCTGTTGGTCATGTTTGATGTCATGTGGAACATCACCGAGAAAGATGAAAACCCTACAGCGTGAGAGAAACGGAGAGCTAACATGTCTTGAGAAGCCCCCCAGGTTCATGCCAGAAGGCAAAACCTGAAGTCTCAGGGTCAGAAGCATCTGGGGAGAAAGATGGCCCATCCAGAGTATTTATGAAACACCCATCCAGACATGTGCGTCTCATAGAGACACCATTGAAGAGTAGATGCTGGCCGGCTTTCATGGATTTGAAGATAACCACAGTTCATTCCTTTCCTTTGGCCACACAAAAGTGTGGGAACTGCTGACAAGTCCGGCTGCAGCTGTAAATGATGGTCAGAGATGTTGGCTAGCGTTCCTCAGAAACATAACAAAACAAATCGGCAGTAGATTATCACAACTCCAGAATTTGTTCAGCAAGCAAATGATGTAAAAGTGAACGGAGACTATTGTGGCATCTTCCTAACCCCAAAGAATGTATATTTATAGGAATTGATCTTGTCACTAATTAGGATACATAGATTACATTTTTAATTACCTGACCTTGGCAGCTTTCAAATAGTATTTTTGCTTATAGTATCTCTTTTTTCTTAATTGAAAATTTTTGAAAAAAAAACTTTTACAAATGTTTACCTCCCTCCCCCTCCCCACCCAAACCCAACTCCCCCCCAAACCTCCCCCCCCCCGACTTCCCAGAACCAATACAGGAGTATAAATCCCTAACAAAGATATTCTAAAATAAATTTTAAAAAAGTTAGTATCATCTTTCATTTGTGCTTTAACTCCTCTTTTCTAGGCTAACTCTAAACAGATTATATGATTCCTTGTTTCTTCAGTCATAAACTATCTGGAATTTCTTAGTCCCATATTTATTTTGAGCATAGTCAATCCATCTTCTCCATTACAATTTATATCTCTCATTTGAGTGGTCCTTGAGATATGCTGATATTTTAGCCATCTCTGCTAGGTTTGTTACTTTTAATGTCCATTCTTGAATAGTAGGCAGATCTTCCTTCTTCCAGTATTGCGCCACCAACAGTCTTGCTGCGGTTATTAAATGCAAAATCAAGTTAGTCTCTATAACTGTACAATCAGTAATTATAGCTAACAAGAATAACTGAGGGGTAAACTTTATCCTTTTTTAAAGAACATTTTGCATAATCCACCATATTTTTATCCAGAATGCTTTTACCTTTTTACAAGTCCACCATATATGATAGTATGTAGCATCGAGACAATCACGTCTCCAGCATTTAGGTTGTAAATTCGGATACATACAGGCCAGTTTTTTTAGGATCTAAATGCCATCTATAAAACATCTTATAAAAGTTTTCTCTCAAATTTTGCTTATTGTATCTCAATAGGCAGAGCATAACTACAATATAAGGAGAAAGCGCAATTATTAAGGGTAAAAACCCTAATTTAAAGCATTAAGATTACTTTTGATAATATTGTAGAGATAATGTTAACGGAGCAGAGATAAGTGAAGTATCAAATAAGGCACTGAAAATGGAAATGGGCAGCAAACACTGTATTTGCTGGGTTATCCCCACAAGAAACAAAACAACATATTGACCTAAAAGCATAATGCAGTCTCTGAACCATTGGCTAAGAGAGTCTTGTGCTTATTTGGTGGAAGTAGGATTTTTATAGCCATTATAGCCATTAGCTCAGCTACAGAGATGTTAATATTTACAAATATTTGAATTGCTCCAAGACTTTTAAAACTATCCAAGCACAGACAAGGCTAGAAACATATACTTTTCAATGAGGTAATTCACTAAGGAAAGGACTATTGGTTAATGCTGAAATGAGTGGGCATCTTAGGTAGCTAGGGGAAATTTCCAGAGGTTAGTAGCTTGCTTCATTTATCTATCCAGCCAGCCATCCATCCTTTTTCAAGCTAGCCAAAATTTCATGGGCAATATTATAATCAAATAAAATCCTCGAAGAAGGTGAAGCCAGTATCTGAAGCCCATTTCATCCTTTGGGGAGGGTGTGTTTGTTGTTGGATATCTGAACAAACTTCTTGCCTTTCTTGCCAGAAATGGATAAATAATTATTCCATCGTTCTTTGCATGTTTGCCACTGAATTCTGGCACTGTGATAAATCCTATTGATGAACATTTGAAATTGTGCGTGATAAAGCCTACTGTTAGCCTGCATTTTCCATGGACTTTTTTTAATTGACCCTCTTTCCTGCTGTGACATCCTTACGCGACAAATTCATCAAAATGTATGAGAACTAATTTCTACATGCTTAATAAAACTTTTTCTTCTTTTCCTGAATCCCTCTGATACTATGTCAGAACAAAGATTTGGGCGGTGAAGCTACTAGCCTATATATTGTATTCAGTGACGTGCGGTGAGTTTTATGGCTGGTGAGGCAGCAATTTTTTTAGACTTGTGGACTTCAACTCCCAGAATTCCACAGCCAGGCATGCTCAGTTCCAATTTAAAGTGACAGCATTTGGTTTTCTCCTTTGCCCAATAAGTTTCTTTCTTTTTCTTTTTCTTCTCCCTTCCCCTCCTCCCTCCCTCCCTCCCTCCTCCCTCCCTCTCTCAAACACACACATACACACACAGAAAGTTGCACCAGAATTCAGAAAATGTAGGTTTTCCTCCTCAGCCCATGTTAGCAATATCACTAGCAGCATTTTGGCTGGCAGGTGTAAGTAGAAGTGGAAATTCATTCTACTGAAAACATTGTTTTTGCTTATGATTGGATAATTAAAATTTCAGAAGACCCAAAGGCATAGTATTAGAGTGTTACATAGTGCATAAACTAAAGAACTGTCTCAATATGCTCCCTCCCCGCTTTCT
This sequence comes from Thamnophis sirtalis, assembly GCF_051295495.1. Classification (NCBI taxonomy): domain Eukaryota; kingdom Metazoa; phylum Chordata; class Lepidosauria; order Squamata; family Natricidae; genus Thamnophis; species Thamnophis sirtalis. The sequence goes on along the minus strand of NW_028261385.1, from coordinate 137,820,661 downwards.
CAAACACACACACACACACACACAATGTTGCACCAGGAGGATGAAGTTTGAATTCCTTCCCCTCCCTCTGACCCACACGTTCCTTTTCCAGCTGTTTCAAAGAGGATTTCAACTCTGCTCTTGCCTGCCATCATGAAAAAAAAATGTAAAAGGAAAAAGGCAAGAGCTGAGGTCAGGCTGAGCTAATTGCTGCCAGAGTCACCACATAGATGACTCTGCTTAACTGTTTAAAAAAGCTTCTAAAAAAATGCCCTCTACAGGAGGCAGGAGAACTACGTGCCTCATCTACATCAGGAATTTTTTGGCTTTTAACCCTTGCTTAACTCTGCTCGAGTGATCATAAAGTCAGACTAAATGAGGCACGTGGTTCTCCCACCTTCTCCTATAGAGGGCACTTTTTAAGAGGCTTTTTTAAACAGTTAAGCACTAAGCAGAGTCATCCATGGTGACTCTGGCAGCAACTAGTTCAGCCTGACCTCAGTTCTTGCCTTTTTCCTTTTACATTTTCTTTTCTTTTCATGATGACAGTTTTTTATGGTTTTTTTATGGTTTTATTAAACACTTATAGGCCGCCCTTTTCCCTGAGGGGACTCAGGGCGGCTTACAATAATGAGGGAGGGGAGTGCAAGACAAGACATAAAAGAAAATGTGAATAAAAATAATTAACAATAAAAGCACAACATTCACTCGGCATTCGGGCAGGGAGAGAGTAAAGTCCTATCCCCAGGCCTGACGGGATAGCCAGATCTTAAGGGCCGTGCGGAAGGCCTGGACGGTGGTGAGGGTGCGGATCTCCACGGGGAGATTGTTCCATAGCGTCGGAGCTGCAACTGAGAAGGCTCTCCTCCGCGTAGTCGCCAGTCGGCACTGACTGGCGGATGGAATTCGGAGGAGGCCTACCCTGTGCGACCTGATGGGACGCAGGGAGGTAATTGGCAGAAGGCGGTCTCTCAAATAGTCAGAGGAGGCTCTGCCTCCCCTGACTGCACGTCCCTGATTGTATTAGTGCTGTTGGGGGACAGATAGTGGTATTAAGGACTTATAAAGCGGTACTAATACTTCATGTGATTTTGATTCTATGTCTTTGTTTATACAACTAAGGATTGTATTAGCTTTCTTGGCTGCTGTCGCACACTGCTGGCTTGTGTTTAAATGATCATCTACCAGGACCCCATGGTCCCTCTCACTGATACTGCTTTTGAGCCAGGTTTCTCCTAATCTGTACCTGTAGCTTTGGTTTTTCCTGTCTAGGTGTAAAACCTTGCTTTCCTCTGCATTACATTTCATGTTGTTGGATGGGGCCCATTGTTTAGGGTTCTCTCTATTAACCATCTGTTCCACTGCTCTTGGAGACCCAGGCAGAGGCCATGAAATTCTTCTTGGATCCTGAGCTTTTCTGGGGTGTTGGCGATTCCTGCCAGCTTAGTGTCATCTGCAAATTTGATGAGTTTCCCTTCTATTCCCTTATCTAAGTCATTGCCGAACATAGTGAAGAATTCTGGATCTAAGAGGGAACCTTGTGGTGCTCCATTGCTTACTTCCCTCCATGTAGATGTAGTACCATCAAGGGCTACTCTTCGAGTACGGATTGCTAGCCAGTTACAAATCCATCTGATGGTGATGCTGTCTATCCCACTCTGTCTGTCTGTCTGTCTGTCTGCCTGCCTGCCTGCCTGCCTGCCTGCCTGCCTGCCTATCATTCTAGCTGTCTATTACTCTAAGCCAGTGTTTCTCAACCTTGGCCACTTGAAGAGGTCTGGACTTCAACTCCCAGAATTCCCCAGCCAGCGAATGCTGGCTGGGGAATTCTGGGAGTTGAAGTCCAGACCTCTTCAAGTGGCCAAGGTTGAGAAACACTGCTCTAAGCAAAGCATTAATTTTTATTACAGAAATTCTCCCCAATTGTAATTTCTTCCATCTTCACCCATCAAACCATCTCTCAATTGCCTCTGCTCAAATAAACATATCCAGTTTTCTTACTGTTATTGTCCACCCCAAGATTGAGATTCCAGTTTGTTAAGCAATCTCAAGTGATCGTCTGAATCCTTCTTAAAAGATGGTGGCTAGAAATGAAACCACCTTTTTATGTTATCTACAATGCCGCAATAAAACCTATAACTTGGTCTCTCTCTCTCTCTCTCTCTCTCTCTCTCTCTCTCTCTCTCTCTCTCTCTCTCTCTCTCTCTGTGTGTGTGTGTGTGTGTGTGTGTGTGTGTGTCTGAAACCCCATTATGGTGGGGAGGGGGTTGTAATTGCTACTTGGCACAATACTCCAGCCCCCTAGATTTGTCACCTGTCTAAGCTCCTACGAATCGGAAGGGAAGCAGCAGAGTAGCAGTTGGGGTGGAGGCCATCCCATCTAGGGTTTCACTTCCCTTTTAACTGCAGCAAGAAAAAAGACAACAACTTCACAACACCACCTGCTGTGCTGCCAGTCTTGACCTGACCCCTTTCCACTTCTCTCTGTTATTATAAACAGTGAGCCCTTTAAGTAAGCACTGTTTAAAGGACTGGGGGTCCCTAAGTGTTCCTTCCTGGAACCAGATGCAGGGAGCTTTTGATCTCAGTTTTATGAGCGTCTGATGAATTGCCTCTGGCACCTGGCAACTGAAATTTCACTATCTGGAAATGTCCTCTTCTGTCAAACAATGTGGCCAATCTCCGAGTATGAGTTACACTAAGCTACAGTGATTTTTCTTCTTTGGATTCTAAGAGTATGGTGCTGTCCAACTTTGCCCACATTTACATACACACACTACACACACACTACACACACAGAGAGAGAGACGAGCTATATGCTATGACTAGGTTTCAGGAGAAATGAGCATGATTATACAAGTCGTTATTGCGGTCTTCCCTTGCTTAACTCAGTGGGTTTGGCAGTGCAGGTTGACCCTCTAGCTTTAAGACGAAGAAGAAGCAGTAAGTTGGGAAGTATGGGAGACGGAATTCCCACACAGATGGGGGTGGGTGGGTTGTTGGGGGTTTGAAACCCAACACGTTGGAAAACAGGCAATTGGGAAGACTGTCTTAACTGCTTCTGACTAGTTCATATGGCAAAGGATCTAGAGCCAAGAAGGAAATAGGTCTCTTACTAGAACGCAGCCATTCTTCTAAAAGGGACAGTTCATCTCTGCTTGAGTCTTCATCCAGAAACCTTTCAATCGTGCCCATTTGTTTACAAATGTTGTTGCATAAGTAAAACTGCAGAACGGAGGCATAGACATTACATTATATAGGAAACCTACAGAATGCCACATGCTTCTTGCTTTCACTCAGAACACACTACTAAATCTATCTTCTATAGCCAGGTTCTGATTTTTGATCCATTTCACAGAGAGGCTAAACTGATGAAATTGAACTATGCATTCAAGGGACTGAACTATTCGCTCAAATCAATAATGCCAAATTAATTCCAAAGCAAGGAAGGACTGATAAAAAGACCAGAGAAGCAGAACAGAAAAAACACTTCTGCTTCACCACAAAAAGCAGATGTATTGTTAATAAACAGTAGTCTAAATTGGACAATGATAATATATAGATCAGAGTTGGGTTCCTACCAGTTCGCACCTATTTGGTAGAACCAGTTTGTCAAAACTACCGAACCGGTTAGAAGAGGTTCCACCAGTGGACCCAGAAAGCAGGCCACACCTACAGAAGAGGTTCCGAAATTTTGTGAAACCCACCGCTGGTCCTTGGATATGATTATTCTACACTATCATGCTCCTATTTATAAAACTCAGCGCCTCTGTGAAAGGTAAGGATGACTACTGCGTTTGTGGTGCAATCAGAACATTGCGTGTGTTGAAGTTGTTTTAACGCAAACCAAAGATGCCTTTTAAAAAACAAGTTTACATCATATTCTTATGCATGCCAGGGCTGTGTGTGAGGTAATTTAAGGTGGTTCTGACAAGTGTCGTCGGCATCTTCATATCCGGTCACATGGGCGGCAAGCCACTCCCATCCAGTCACATGGGTGGCAAGCCACTCCCACAAAGGAGGCCACACCCACAGAGTAGGTTCAAACAATTTTTGAAACCCACCACTGATATAGATGTATATATTGTAAAAATGAGAAAGTAAACAAAGAAGAATATGTATAAAATAATAGAATAGAAAATGGAAAACCCGAAATCAGAAAAAAGAAATACAGATAACAGAAAGCTGTAAAAATGTAATTGCAATTTTAATGTTTGGAAAATATCAAAGAAAAAAGGTAAGTAAAAAAAACAACAATCCTGAATCACTCATACAATAAACTGGAACGTGCTTTTAATTTTTCTTTTAAGTTCCATTTTTACTTTTTGTTGCATAAACACAGCCTTATATTGTCAACCTCATACTTGGTGGTAATTAGAGAAATTACTTTTCATTTTAACATCCAAAAGAGAAAACCTTGGGATCCCACCTACCAAACGATTACTTTGCATAAAACAAAATGTTATCATGTTCCAAATCGTGACCCGACAAATGCGCGCACGACAAAAAGCGCGCAGACGAAACCGTGGCGCGAAAACCGTGACGTCATCAACGCCCCCACAACATCGCACCGACAGAAGCGCAATTTAAGTTAAGTTCTGCGCTCATTCATCGGCGCGATTTAGAACTCACGGTTTTGTCGCCGTGGTTTTGTTGGGCGCACTTTTGTCGAGCGCGCATTTGTCGGGGAACCGTTCCAAATATGTTTAGGTGGAGGTCTGAAACAGACAATGTTAAAGAAGCTCTGTCCAAGTGGTCAGAAATTGAGGATCCAAGAACAAGCTAACATCTTGAAAACATGCAGGGACTTCCTTTCCACAGTTTGATGACCTCCAGATTTATTGGCTGACATGTTGGTGAGGGCTGTTGGGAAATGGAACCGAGCAACATTTGGAGAGACAGAAGCTCTTTTCAAAAGAGTTGTGAATATTTTAGCCTGGGAAGTTGGCTTGCCTCCCTGTCACGCTGTCACTGCAGGCAACAGATTTGTTTTTGCGACATTTAATACCTTAAATGCAGTTAGTTTGTACGGCTGTCAAGATATTTATACAACCATCTCAACAAGAATGATCTCAATGTATAAGATTGGGATGATTTGAACACTTTGGTATAATTGTATGTAGTGACCATTTTATATTAGAAAGATCTTTGTATATTAAACAGACCAATGATGATGTAATGAACAATTGATATACATATGATTTGAAATACTTAACCACTATATGTATTAATAATTAATAATGGAAAACTATTCTTGGAACTCTGGCTAATTGGTGACAATATGGTCAATTGAAAATATGAATGTATATTACAAATTAATGGGAATTCTTTGTTCTAATTTCCGCTTTTTCTCCTTGGAGATAGGTGATATTATAATACTTCAAAGACTTATTGTTATTTGGTAGATAATTATGAATTCAAGGAAATAAGGATTGTTACAAATGAAAGAATGTTAATGGCAATTTGAACACATAATGCTCAATGACAGCGAAATATTCAGTTACGTTTAATGCAAAACCAGCGATGTTATTCTTAATCTTAAGAATCGATGCACAAAAACTACAAACGACATGCTTGATGAAATGGAGGAAAGTTGTTGTTTTTCTTGCTTTTGTTTGGTATGTGTTTTTTTTTAAGAAAAAGAATAAAAATATATAATAAAAAAGATATTTATACAACTATCTCTGCCCAGTCCTCAGAAATCATCTTCAGATTTGCCTCTTCTTTGAAATGTAGCATCACAATTGAAGATGGCTAAGAACAATCTTTTCTATCTTGCTTTACAGAGTAGAGAGTTGGTCCTGGTGGCTTTAGATGAGTTTCTGCGACTTAAAGTCCTGAGTTAAATACATATAATCTAAACATCAAAACATGGATTTATTTCGCTACCACCCAGTGGATGAAAGAGTCATTTCAATTCACGAATGTCCTCTTGTTACTAGAACCAGGAACACAATGGATACATCTGGGTGCTGAGTTCAAGCAAAGTGCAGCCTTGGTATTATTTTTATTCTCAATCTCTCTCTCCCCCCCTCCTTTGCTTTGGAGTGTCAGTGTTCTCTCTCATGTAACTATGATATATGATAAAGTGGATGGTGAGGGGGATCGCAGCCAATTCTGGTCTGTTCAAAGCAAGGTGCTAGTGAGAGGAAGGGATGGGAAGTGAGCACTAATGGATTAATGGCCCATGATAAATGCTTTAGCTAGTGAGTGATTAGATAATTCTTGCTTCCAAAAGTAGGATTTAAATATTCCTGTCTGGCAGGCTACCAAAGTAAATAAATCACTTAACTATCTAGTTTATATGAACATGCATATTCATACATACACACACACAGACACACTTGAATGGGGGGGAAATAATACCATATTTTCTTTTATACCGTAGGTGCTAGAAATGCTGACAGCCACTGCATCACTACAAGTTACTGTTTGGAACTGCGGTGACATGACAGAGATAGACAGAGCATACATAAATACACACCACACAAATACACACCAGAGCAGAGGGGTGTGTCAGTGTTTGTGTGTCTGCCTCTCTGTGTGTGTCTGTGTCAGTGGTGGGTTTCTGCCGGTTCGCACCGGATCAGGAGAACTGGATGGTGAAATCTACCGATCCGGTGAGAGGAGGTTCGACTGGTGGACCCGGAAGTAACTAAGCCTGGCCCTGTCGCTCCTCGCTCACCCCTGCCCGTCTGGAAGCAGCTCCATCGCTCGCTCCCCCTGCCCATCTGCACTATCCTATCCCAATTCGGTGTCAAGTCCCATACCTGGGAGTGGAGGTGGTGAACGGAGAAGCATGGAGAGGTCCAGCGGCACAATCAACCAGACAGCAGTGGCAAGCTCAGGAATTTTCTCCTGGATTCCCCTCTGTCTTGCCTCCTCCGATCTCCCAAAGTTCTTTCCCCAGCGTGTGATAGCTTTCTACTGGATTCCCCTCTGTCCTTCATCCTCTGATCTCCCAAAGTTCTTTCCCCACAGTGTGATAGCTTTCTACTGGATTCCCCTCTGTCCTGCCTCTTCCGATCTCCCAAAGTTCTTTCCCCACAGTGTGATAGCTTTCTACTGGATTCCCCTCTGTCCTGCCTTCTCCGATCTCCCAAAGTTCTTTCCCCACAGTGTGATAGCTTTCTACTGGATTCCCCTCTGTCCTGCCTCTTCCGATCTCCCAAAGTTCTTTCCCCACAGTGTGATAGCTTTCTACTGGATTCCTCTCTGTCCTGCCTTCTGTGATTCTCCCTAATTTCGGCCCTTAATCCTCCTGTTGTCTATTTTTGGGAGGTTTTCCCCTCTCTTCCCCCCCTTTATAGGAGTCCCAACAATTTTTGCCACATGGCTTGGGGGAGGTGGTGATGTGACTGAGTGTGCATGAGTGATGTCAAGTTGGCCATACCTGCCCGGTCATATGACTGCCAAGCCATGCCCACAAAATAGGCCACACCCACAGAATAGGTTCTAAAGAAACCCACCACTGGTCTGTGTGTGCACGGACATGTTTGAATGAATTGGTTATACGAATTCTGCAGATCCAGACTGTTTGTTCGAATGATCTCACTTGCCTTTTTCTACCTGTTATAATAAGAAACAATTAAGAAGCCTTACTTATCCCTTTCCTGCTCAAAAAGAGGGCTGCAAAAAGCCAAGAAATCGTATTGCTCAGCATTCTCCAACGGCTGGTCCTTAGGAAGATTGCAAAACTTATTGTTGCTTGGCTCACAACACCCCATTCCCACCTACCTCTTCTGACGGGTTTTATTTATTTATTATTGATTTTATTGATTTTTATGCCGTTCACCTCCTCTCAAAGGAGACTCTGGATTGATAGCAGATAAATGAATGTATGAATGTATGAATGTATGAATGTATGAATGTATGAATGTATGAATGTATGAATGAATGAATGAATGAATGAATGAATGAATGAATGAATGAATGAATGAATGAATAAATTTTGGTTTCTACAAATGCAAGCCTGGATCAGCCATGATGCCCCCGAGGCTAGCAGAGCAGCTCCAAAGTCCTATCTGGAATTTGAAAGTCTATATGTCTGAATTCTCCCAGTTGGATTTAAGATTCAAAATGTGGAAGAGATGTATCTTGATTTGTATTCATCTCATCCGAATAGCTTCTACATAATGTCCTCTTAAAAGTAAGCCACATTGAGATGAATGTGATTTATTCTGAGAAAAAAGAAAGGAAGGAAGGAAAGAAGGAAGGAAGGAAGAAAAACATTCCATAGGTGTCATACAGGATTGCCCTTTTCTCTCAGAAATGAAGGCATAACAAAAAAAAGGGCTACTTTAAAGGCTGCCCTGCCAGAAGTTAAACTATCACAATGATTTCTTAAAGGTTAAAAGGTTAAATGCCATAAAAACATATTATTAATGAAATAGCAATAGCAATAGCAGTTAGACTTATATACCGCTTCATAGGGCTTTCAGCCCTCTCTAAGTGGTTTACAGAGTCAGCATATCACCCCCACAGTCTGGGTTCTCATTTCACCCACCTCGGAAGGATGGAAGGCTGAGTCAACCTTGAGACAGTGAGATTAGAACCGCTGAACTGCAGATAACAGACAGCTGAAGTGGCCTGCAGTACTGCACCGTTATCACTGTGCCACCTCGTTTAAAAAATAAAATTATACAAATCACATTTCTGTCATTCTCACAGGCTCTGGTCTGCAGCTGCACATGCTACCCCCCCAGTGGTGGGATTCAAATAATTTAACAACCGGTTCTCTGCCCTAATGACCAGCTGGGTAGGTGGGGCTTGGTGGTCATGTGACAGGGTGGGCATGGCCAACTCAACGTTACTCACGTCGATGGGCGTTTCACCTTAGCTGTTACAATGTAATAAGGGTTAACCGGAGAGGCAGTTTCTGTAAGCAGGACAATAAAGATGAGGCTAGAAACAACACCAGAATGTTTCCTTCCTGCCTTCCTTACAGGATTAGCCCTGTAAAGTGGAAAAAAACAAAAGGAGATTTCTTCCAACAACAGGTTCTCCAAACTGCTTAGAAAGTTACCAACTGGTTCTCCCGAATAGGTGTGAACTGGCTGGATCCCACCACTGCTATCCCCTAAAGTTAGATTAACAACATTCTGAATTTCTTTATAGTTTCTGTGGGTAGGAGCCATGATAAAGCTTGAATGAAAAAAAAGAAGAAGAAGAAAAAAGAAAAAAAAGATTCAGGAAGCTCTTTTCATAGATTTATCTCTGTTGTGATTTCATTGGCTTCACTCTGGAAGATGGAAGAAGACGGTTCTTTCCCACAATGGCTGGACACAGTAGGCCAGTTTTTCCTCAAGGTTCGACCTTCGCTCTTTTTCATTTGAAATTCTGGAGTATGAATTAATTAACAGGCCTCAAGATATTGTACACCCTTTATGACTGTTTACTACGCGTACAATTTCCCCCATGTTGGTTAGAGTCAGCATTTATTTATTTATTATTTATTTCATTGATTCCCTGATGTCTCAGACGTGTACACATCCGAGAAAAACACAACATTCAAAAAAAAAAAAAAAAAAGGAGGGAACCAAAAGATCTAACAAGAACAAAAAAACCCTCCCTGCTTTTTCCATATGTGGTAGACATGCAATGAGGCAAAAAGATATTGGAGAATGGTACAATTATGGCTGGAACAAATGGTGGGAGATCAAATTCTGTTCAAACCAGAAATTTTCCTCCTAAGTATACCAGTGGCGTATAAGAAGGATGTGCTTTATTTAGTTATCCATGTATTGATAGTGGCGTGAATAAGCTATGCACATGTACTGGAAAAAAGAAAGTATCCCATCAGAGTTAGACATAATTAGAAAAATCTTGGCCTGCGCAGAAGCAGATAGGCCAGGGGTGGGTTTCAACCGGTTCGCGGCGGTCCCTGCGAACCGGTTGGTCGCCGAACCCGGAAGTAAGTAACTTCCGGGAACGGCGAAGGGCGCGCCCGCCCGCGGTCCTTACCCGGTTTTGATGAGTTCTGCGCTTCCACGCATGCGCAGGACGCATACAGCGCCTGCGCGATCGTCCAGGAGCAGCTGGAGCGTCGCGCAGACGCTAGTACGCATGCGTGCACCGCGCGCATGCATGAGGACGCCGCCGGCCCCGTTCCAACCGAACCGGTTGGAACGGGGCGAGAAACCCACCCCTGAGATAGGCTTACCCTAGAATTAAAAAATAGAGGGGAGTCGGAATATTACGGAGTCTGGAACAGATTTTATGATTGGTATAAGACAAGGTGACAAGACTGGAACAAATTGTAAATAGTGTGATTGGAAAGAAGGATAGATAATGTACTAAGTGGACTGACGGTTAACGGATGAGATTATGTGTATATACTGGGATTGTATAGCCATAACGGCTTTGCTGAGCTGCACTATTTTAAATGTAAAAACAATAAAAATATATTAAGAAAAGAACCAAAAACAAAACAAAACTGCCAAGGGCTTGGCAACCACCTGAACCTTATGGCTGGGAACAAAGCCAGGTTTTCAAAGACTTAGAAGAAGGGTGAGAGCAGTATAGATCTCAGTGGATGATGCTGTTCCAGAAGTCAGATATTACACAAAGGACTTCCTGAGTCCTGATAAATGACATCATTTAATTGAGGGGAACTGCCATATACCCATTTGCCCATTCTTAGTGGGTGGGCAGATCACTTCAGATAACTTCACCCTGGGGCATAAACATAATTGATTTATAATAGTTTAATGTTGCTTTTTTTTTTTAGTTCAGAAGCACTCAAAGCAGATAACTAAATGTAAAATACTCGACACCCACGTTTAAAGCTGCAGTAAAGATCATACAATATGGAATCAGTTTTTGTCGTTTTCAAACAAACTTGTTTCACTGTAAAAACATGCACAGTAAAACTAAAAGTAAGGGGGGGGGCTTGTGTCTGGGGGCTGGGAGGTTAGCATCTGGAGCAATGGTCATTCTCTTCCAGAGGTGGGTTCCTACCAGTTCGCACCTATTCGGTAGAACCAGTTCATCAAATCTACCGAACTGGTTAGAAGAGGTTCCACCAGTGGACCCAGAAAGCAGGCCACACCTACAGAAGAGGGTCCAAAATTTTTTGAAACCACCACTGGTGGGTGTGTAATGTCCCACAGTTATCTACGCATTAATAATGATCTAGTAATATTTCCTTATACATTTTCTGGACCTTTCCTTACATAATTGGTGTTTTCTTTCATACTTTTGGATTTCTAATTTCTGTTTCCATTAGTTGGCAATTGCTAAAACCAATCCCACGTGAAAAAGTATTCAAAGCCTTCTTGATTTTAATTGTCAATTTATTTATTCCTGCACATTGTAATATTTATTCATTTACATATCTCTGGTTTTCCACTGTTGTGCAAACACAATTCCAGCAGCTGCTAACATGTGTAAAATTAAATATATATTATATTCCCTTTCAAATAGCCAACAAAATATTTCTGGTTTTAATTCCATATCTTGCTTTACGATTGCTTCTAACCACTAACTTCTGAATAGCTACTTGGACCGAACTAAGTACTAATTCATATCCGGTCACATGGGCGGCAAGCCACTCCCATCTGGTCACATTGGTGGCAAGCCACTCCCATCTGGTCACATGGGTGGCAAGCCACTCCCATCCGGTCACATGGGTGGCAAGCCACTCCCATCTGGTCACATGGGTGGCAAGCCACTCCCATCTGGTCACATGGGTGGCAAGCCACTCCCATCCGGTCACATGGGTGGCAAGTCACTCCCACAAAGGAGGCCACACCCACAGAGTAGGTTCCAACAATTTTTGAAACCCACCATTGTTCTCTTCCCATAGTGGCAATCCATTCTGTATTTGCTCCTCTTTCTGTTTGCTTAGTTGTGGCAGTTCTCTCTAGGTTGGCTCTGTGAAAAGAGTCCATATGGACTCACTTCTGATAGTTTGAGTTTGAGTTTGAGTTTTATTTTATAGCTCATGCTTCCTGCTCTTCAGAGCTAGTGACTTGGCAAGGGAGAATTTTTCGAGGGTATGTTTGAACAACTGCACTGTTGCACGAATGGACCGAACTGGAGGCGAATAGAGAAGCTTAAAGAAGGGAGCGTTACAAGCCCTCTTTATAGACTTATGCAAATTATTGTGGCCTTTAATAAATTTCAATTCAAATTACAGGGTATTGTTAGTGGTTGGGCATGACACTCAATGAAATGATAAAATTATGCCAAATTCATATCATACTGAAGGTATAATAAGAGCTAGGGAGAATGAGAGAATATGCCCCCTATACAGTGTGGATGGATATGTGGATCCTTCATATTAAACAAGAGAGTCTAAGATTTGGTGTCTACAGTTATTATTTTGGTCTAACCACTATCTAAAAACCTTGAGTTCCCAGTGTCTATGGAGGTCATCCAGGTCATGGTTGTCCCAAAGGTGCTTTTTCAAGAGGCAACTGGACTTTCTGGTTTTTCTCTGAAGCTCTTTTACTTCTCATCTAAGAAGCTTCTTCAGCTCTGACTGGATGGTGGGGAATGGGAGGATTTATATTCCTTGCAGACAGCTGGTCAATTGCATCCTTTTAGAGAGTTGTTGAGGCCACCTGGAGGTTTACCTGTGTCCTCAGGTTCACCTGAGTGGTGCAAATGGGCGTGGCGCCTTCTTGGAACTGTTGAAAGGACTGTGTTGTAGACTGGAGATAAGATAACGTCATATCCCTCCCCCTCTGTTGAGAGAGGGCCATTCAGTTTTGACATAGATGACTTCTTTGACCCCTCTTTCAAACCAGTAGCTCTCTCTCTGTCCAAAATGTGGCCTTTGCTGTCTTCAAGAGTGGCCTTTGTCTTTTAAACACAGATGGACTGCTGAATCTTGTCCTCATGCCACTTCCTATGTTGTGCCACTTCATAAACACATAGCACAACAAAGGAGAACAAACATTTGTTTGTTAGAGTGGGACAGCACAAAATGGCACCCATTTTTTTTCCTTTCTTGTGAAAATATCATTTTTTTTAAAAAAAGGAACCTTAGCAGAGGTGGGTTCCTACAAGTTCACACCTATTCGGTAGAACCGGTTCGTCAAATCTACCGAACCGGTTAGAAGAGGTTCTACCAGTGGACCTGGAAAGCAGGCCACACCTACAGAAGAGGTTCCACAATTTTTTGAAACCCACCACTGGTCCTTGGATATGATTATTCTACACTATCATGCTCATATTTATAAAACTCAGTGCCTCTGTGAAAGGTAAGGATGACTACTGCGTTTGTGGTGCAATCAGAACATTGCGTGTGTTGAAGTTGTTTTAACGCAAACCAAAGATGCCTTTTAAAAAACAAGTTTACATCATATTCTTATGCATGCCAGTGCTGTGTGTGAGGTAATTTAAGGTGGTTCTGACAAGTGTCGTCGGCATCTTCATATCCGGTTGCATGGAAACGTGTGGTTGGATTTCAGCCAGGGTCTTCTGCAGCCGATTACTAAGTGGGTGCTTATAGTCCCCACTGGCCTCTCCTGCCAAATATCTCACAATAGCACTTCCAGGTGCTGTATTGTTAATATCTCCAGGAAGCAACCTTGCAGATTGTGTCCACCCCCCTCCGGATGGCTCTTCCAGCTGTGCGACAGCATTGCCCGGGTGGGTTTTGGACACAGGCCAGAGTTTCACCTAAAGTAATTAAACTCTTCTTATTGCTTGACACAAAAGCAGAGGCAAAGTATGGAAAACATCAGCCTTCTTTTTAATGTCAGACTAAAAGAGGTCGGAGCAGATGTTTTTAAGTAAACATGGTCTCTTTTTGTCCATTTTTGAGAAGCTAAGAGTAGCTTTAAAAAAAAAAAATCAGAAGCTCGGGAAGGCTGCAGATTTAAAGGTGTTTTGAACACTATACTTTCTCCCACAGCCATAAATTACTGGCAAAATGGCTGGGAGACAATCACAGAGAAATGAACCTGAATATATTATGGCTCAGTTTCCCAATAAAAATGTCAAGCTGAAATCAGAAGTGGGTAGAATTAAAGTCTTATGTGGAACACTTTTTTTAAAAAAAAATATCCACGAAGAATTTAAAAATCTATCTATATAAAAATGGCTGTGTGTGTGTGTGTGTGTGTGTGTGTGTGTGTTTTCATTTATGTATGTTCCCGCATAACACTGGAACGGCTCGAGCAATTTCAACCAAACTTGGTACACAGATTTCTCTCTGGAGAAAAATACTGTGGTGGGTAAAGCAACCCTAATAACCCTTGGGGTGTGTTAAGATCCAGCCTGTTGTGCCTTTAAATGGCTTCTACTGTACTGCTGTAAAATGGCTTCTACTGTACAGCACAATGGAGTTGCCATGATAATGGCTTCACTGTACTCCACAAGGGGGCTCCCTCTGGTAAGGGGGAAAATCCAACATTAGAAATTACGTTTGGTCCGGACATTTCCCCCCTATAAATAAATACCTGGACAACGCCGGCAGAACCCACTCCTCACTCCTCGCCCTGACTCTTTCACGCTGCTCCCCACTTCTGTCCCATTTGGGGACCCCTCCCCCAGTGCCTTTTCTTGGGGTTGTGCTCCCCACAGCTTTGCCTACCTGCCTGCTTTCTTTCCTCTGCCTTCATGTGAAGGCAGGCCTGGAAGAAGTATATATTGTCCAGAAGACCGTCAGCAAGGTGACCATGGATGAGTACTTGGGTAGCCAGGGGCTTTACCACAAGCTCATGGCCAAGACACCACTTGCCTCTTCCAGGGCATTTCCAAGCACATTTATGCTTGTCAGATCCATCACAGGACAGTCAGAAATGCAAATGTTTTCTTCATGAGAAAAAAACAGATAAATTTTGAGTTCTATGCGGAAAGGTCATTTGAAAAATAGCAATAGCTATTTTTAAATGTATATACCATTCCATAGTGCTTAACAGCAGCCTCTGGGCAATTTACAATGTCAGCATATCGCTGCCAACAATCTGGGTCCTCGTGTTATTGACCTCAGGTGGACGCAAGGCTGAGTCAACCTTGAGCCCCATCAGGATCGAACTCCAGGCTGTGGGTAGAGTTTGTTTGCAACAGTGCATTCTAACCTCTGCCCCACCAAGGCAAATTGGAAATCCCAAGGAAAGTTCTGGACAGCTCGAGATCAGTCCCTTCTCCCTGATCTATAACTGAGACTTCATTCTTTATCAGCAAGAAGAAATAGTGTTCATGGAGAATACCATGAAGATTATCTGTATATCCCTCTAGATCCAGATTGCGAAACAACAAGATTCAATGCATCAGAATCCACCACAAATTTCTCTCTGCAGGATACAAGATCAAATTGTGTCACTTCTCTGGAAGGAGCAACTTCCTACAGTTACTCCCAGAAGCAGAAAAAAAAATTAAGTGAACTTATTTGGCAGTAGAGTACCCACTAACAACGGATAGGAAATTAAAAAGAAGCTCAGAGACTGTGTTTCAGAGGAAAACCCCCAAATCAGGGGGGGAGGGCAGGAGAGGAGGAAGAGGAGGAGGGTGTTTGAGTAAAATTACTATCAGTATTTCTCTGGCCAATTTCACATATGGATGATGACACAAACCTCTGGCAAACTGGAACAATCAGGAGGGAAAACTCACAATTAGGAGCTAGTTTGCCAGAAACCTGAGGTGAATTTCACTCCCTATCACCATGGATTCTGGAGTCAAGTCACTGAGCTAGGTCTTTTTGTTCCACATCCAAAGTCAGTGAATGATTAATAAGTGGAAGTGTAAGAGTCAGAAAAGTCCTTATTATTTTACTTCATTCCATGTTACTGTTTTTGCTCTTTTGCATGAGATATTTTAAGCAATCTATACATACATGGCGAGTGCAAATATCTTTTTCCAAATAGATGGTTTACAGCAGTGTTTCTCAGTGATGGCTGAGGAATTCTGAAGGGTGAAGCCCACACAGGTTAAAGTGGCCAAGACTGAGAAACGCTGGCTTATCATGTTATCAGCTATTTTTTCAATTATTCCTATTTTCTTTGTAGCATTTCTGTTGTGACTCAGCAGCAGCTTGCTGTGAGTTGCGTCGGGATGCAGGAATAATGAGCAGCTGTTGCTCGTTAGGGTCGTCTTCTGCAGATAAAAGACGGATGTGCCACGTCTTCGTGGCAGGAGTCAACGTTCGTGGTTCGTCGTTCGTCGTGTGTGGTTCATCGTTTTGAGATTCAAAGAGGCACTTGGATAAGTGATTTGCTTTCTGTAACCCTGATTCAAAGAGGCACTTGGATAAGTGATTTGCTTTCTGTAACCCTGATTCAAAGAGGCACTTGGATAAGTGATTTGCTTTCTGTAAACCTGGTTTGCTGTAAGAGCTTTTTGTTTTTGCTTTTGCTGTGTAACTTTTTGCCGGAGACTTTATCTACGTTTATTTTTGGGCTCGCAGCCAGCTTGAGCCAGGACTGATAAATATATTTCCTTTGAAGTTCTCTCTGACTGTCATTTGTGAATGAGCAAAGAGGGGGGTTGGAACACATTTCCATGCTCTGCTCCAGGGCTGTCAAACCCGACTGCGTCACATGATGAATCATGATGTTTTTTTTGACAGTCCATAGTTATTGCAACTAACCATAGGAGAGTGCAATAAACAAACAAACAAACAAACAAACAAATAAAAACCCATCCCAATTTATAGCTGATGCTGGAGCCACAGAAATTCATAGACCTCTGGAACAGATTCTGGAATGGTACAAATGTTTCATACAAGGACCTTCTAAATTTTCTAAGTTGCATAAATTTCAAGTAAATTTTGAGCTTCCACAAGTATCCATTTTTGGAATGGGCAGAAGAGACGTAATTTACATGTCTTAAAGGGACATTAAAACAGTCTCAACACCTGCATGCAAATAGGAGCACAAATTACTTTATAATGGTACATTAAACCATAGGTGGGTTCCTACCAGTTTGCACCTATTCGGTAGAACCGGTTCGTCAAATCTACCGAACCGGTTAGAAGAGGTTCCACCAGTGGACCTGGAAAGCAGGCCACACCTACAGAAGAGGTTCCAAACCTTTTTGAAACCCACCACTGTTCCTTGGATATGATTATTCCACACTATCATGCTCATATTTATAAAACTCAGTGCCTCTGTGAAAGGTAAGGATGACTACTGCGTTTGTGGTGCAATCAGAACATTGCGTGTGTTGAAGTTGTTTTAACGCAAACCAAAGATGCCTTTTAAAAAACAAGTTGACATCCTATTCTTATGCATGCCAGTGCTGTGTGTGAGGTAATTTAAGGTGGTTCTGACAAGTGTTTTCAGCATCTTCATATCCGGTCACATGGGTGGCAAGCCACTCCCATCCGGTCACATGGGTGGCAAACCACTCCCACAAAGGAGGCCACACCCACAGAGTAGGTTCGAACAATTTTTGAAACCCACCACTGCATTAAACACTACGGTTTAATGTTTCAAAGTTGAATGTCTAGATTCAGAATTAATAAAACCTAGTCAAGTTTATCTTTCTTTGTCAAAAAAAATCCCCTGCAATTGTAATGTTCTTGAACAGAGACAGAAAAAAGGGTTGATGAAGGGATGGGGAAAGAGAGTGTAAGTCAGGGAAGTGATAATTCAATTTAGATTCATATTATGTCTTTTTCTAAGGAGTTACACAGCGATTTCACGGTGGCTGGGGAATTTCTGTTGTCTGAGGAATCCCCATCTAAACTCAGTTTTACATTATATATTTGTCTCTTTTCTTTCAATACTGCAAACTGAATTAGGACAATAGCGTGGGAACCGTGGAAATTGTTTTGCCCATACCTCTAATTAATGTTGAGAAAATTCTCAGTTGCTCCAGCTGAAAAGTTTCTCACATTTAATACAAATATTAGGTGCATCTCTAATCCAAACTCAACCCTGCCATGGAAGGTCAGAAGAGACCATTCATGGTGGTCCTGGTGGAGAATCAATCCGTATCTGTGCTTACAATAGAATGAATGTGTGAGGGGTTTATTTCATATAAATTAAAGCGGTTGTAGGAAGTGATCACCCAGCCCTCTCCCAGAAAAATGAAATATCCTAGGAAATATTGAAAAGGCAGAATATTATATTTCTCTGGATGTTAAAAGGAAGAAACATGTTTCAAAAAGACAAAGTAACTCTCCCAACAGCTTCCTGCCTCCCACACCCTTTTTGTCAATGGGCCATTAAGAAGACCAAGCCAGTCCCTTTACATAATAAAGAGTTCTCCCCTTCAGCTCCAGGGGGATGGAATCAAGGCATGCTAGTATAAGCCTTTTACCCAGCTGACCACATGGCATCTGAGAATTCAACCAAACCTGGACTCAGCCTAGAGTGTTGCTCCTGCATGGCCCCATGTGAGTCTGACAACCAATCAGAATACATTTCTTACACAGGAACAGGAAATAGATAGGTGGGGCCGAACAGATTATAAAAAGCCCTGCAAGCCCCTCCCTCGCCGCCTCTTCTTCTTCTTCTTCTTCTTCTTCTTCTTCTTCTTCTTCTTCTTCTTCTTCTTCTTCTTCTTCTTCTTCTTCTTCTTCTTCTTCACCCAACACCTGGAAGCATGTGATCGCCTTTTTCCCCAGGACCTCAAGCCATGTGGTCCTGTCCACCATTAAACCATCTTTCTAAGCAGCCTCCATGTTTTCAGTGTCTTTTTCCCCACTTGGAGCCGAACCCAGAAGGACATTTCTTCCAACACAGTGGTGGGTTCCTACTGGTTCGGAACGGTTCGACTGAACCAGTAGTGGTTTGGCAGCCTAAGTCTCTGGAACCGGCAGTGACCCAGGCCTGCCATGCCCCCAAATCGGTTCTCCCGTAGGTGCAGGCAAGGTGGCGCAGTGGTTAAATGCAGCACTGCAGGCCACTTCAGCTGACTGCAGTTCTGCAGTTCGGCTGTTCTAATCCCACCGGCTCAAGGTTGACTCAGCCTTCCATCCTTCCGAGGTGGGTAAAATGAGGACCCGGATTGTTGGGGGCAATAGGCTGACTCTGTAAACTGCTTAGAGAGGGCTGAAAGCCCTATGAAGCGGTATATAAGTCTAACTGCTATTGCTATCTTGCTTTTTGGTTCTGTACATGCGCAGAACAATTTTAATTGCACTGCGCATGCCCACGCACATGCGCAATGCACACATGAGCAAACTGGCAGTATGCCTGCCGGAACCCACCCCTGAATTAAAGGGGAGTGCATTTGTGGGAATACATATGTGTGTGCATTTGTCTGAAGTCTGGGTGGGCAGATGCATCTTCTGTATGTGCTCGAAACTCGTAATATGTTATCCTCAAATAAATGCAAATTTCAGAAGCTGAGTGAGGAAGATACTTAGTCTTTGATTTATGGAGAAGAAAGATTTAGAAGAGCAATATCTCCAAATTTATAAAATTTGTGGGTGAGAGTTAGGGAGAACATAATGGGGATTATGGGAGACACATAGATCTATTGCAAAGGTGTTATTTGTTCTTGAATGAAGAATGGTCAAAGGAAGAATGCACAGCACAGTTTATCCGCTGTGCTGGCTAACAATTAAATTCTACGCAGAGAGAACAAGTGAAATGGAGCTGAACATGAAGAATCAAGGACCTTTCTGGCCAAAATAGTCTCCTGACAGAAGTCTGAAGTTGCCCAAGATTTCACTCTACGGCTTATAAAGTTTAATAGTTAGCCTGGCAGCGCAATAGCACAAGACATGTATTTTGCATGCCTCTGTCTAACTGCAGCAACCCAAGTAAAGGAGAAAGCCACAAGTTTGCTAGTTAATTTGCCAGAAACCTGGGTTCAATTTCTGCCTTTAACCACAGACTTCCCACGTGGATTTAGCCAAGTTACTTGGTTTTTTACTTTGGCTGACGTCCAAACTTTGTCAAAGTTAAGAAGAGAAGTTCTTAGACTGGGAAGAATCTTCTCTCCCTCCCTCTTCCTCCCCAATATTCTGTGAAACCCAATTTAGTCAAAGGGTTTGGGAGGTATCCCAAATGTGGTAGAGATAAACCATCTGGAGCACTTTTGATGCAACCAAGCAGAACGAAAGCAAACAATAGAGTTGGCAGGCAAATTTCTGAATGTAGGAGGGAAAATACAAACTAGGGTTAAGAGGTTAACTCTTTCACATTGATGAATGTTACCCATCTCATGTTAAATGTCAGTATGGAACATGAATTGATGATTCTGAATACCACGTTCAGTAACATAAAAAGCATCAACTGAGTCAGAAAAAGCATCAGCTTCCCAATTGCTGGAAGTCACCGCTCCTCGAAGCCTCAATAGATGGCTGTTTATTTGTTTTTATTTTATTTTATTCATTTAAAACTTTTGTACAGCCTTGTACATCTTGAACAAAACTCTGGGCACCTTTCAACCCACAAACAAAACAATATCTGCACTCCTATTATACGCAACAGAATACCTTACACCACCAGGTTTGAAATTTTGGGCTTGGACAACCTAGAACTACGCAGCCTACAATCGGGCTTAAGTGTAGTACAAAAAATTATTCACTACAATGTCCTACCAGTCAATGACGACTTCAGCTTCAACTGCAATAATACAAGAGCACATAACAGACATAAACTCAATGTAAACTGCACAAAATACGACTTCAGCAACAGAGTGGTCAATGCCTGGAATGCTCTACTTGACTTTGTTGTTACATCTTCAAATCCCCATAACTTTAACCTTAAACTGTCTACTATTGATCTCACCCCATTCCTAAGAGGTCTGCAAGGGGCGTGCTTAAGGACACCATTGTGCCTACCATCCAGTGGTGGGTTTCAATTTTTTTTAGAACCTCTTCTGTAGGTGTGGCCTGCTTTGTGGGAGTGGCTTGCTGGCCATGTGACTGGGTGGGAGTGGCTTGCCGGACATGTGACCGGATGGGAGTGGCTTGCTGCCCATGTGACCGGGTGGGAGTGGCTTGACAGTCATGTGACTGGGTGGGCATGGCCAAATTGTAAAATGTGGTGAAACTCACTTAACAACGCTCTTGCTTAGCAACCAAAATGTTGGCTCAGAAACTCTGGCATTTGAAGCACACAAGTCTTAAAGCTGTCAAGTTACAAGACCCTTGCAACCCCTAACCCTTTAGGAAAAAAAAAACCAGGAGTGTTCAAACTTGACAGCTTTAAGACTTGTGGACTTCAACTCCCAGAATTCCTCAACTAGTGTGGCTGATTGGGGACTTCTGGGAGTTGAAGTCTGCACATCTTAAAGTTGCCAAGGTTGAGAAACACTGCTCTAGAGCTAGCCATTTAAATGCAAATGTTTGGAGATGGGAGGGATTAGGAGGGATAACTCCTTTGCTATCTGCTCAATCTACTCTTACAAAAGCCTCCAGGTAAAGCCTCTTGCCACTGCGATCCGTTCTGCTTCTATCGCGCCCCCCTCCACTCCAGAGAAGCCGGCTGCGAGCGAGTCTCCACGAGCCCCCGCTTCCCTCGCCGGACTTTCTGGCAATAGAGGACAGCATTCCGCTCCCGCCGCTTTTTCCCAGAGCTCCGGCAGGCTTTGCGGAGTGCCAAAAGGGGAGAGGGCTTCTTGGAACACCCCCCCTACCCCTCTTCGCCATTTCCTCCTGGGGCTGCTGGCTGGGAGACGGAACCAGGGCTGCAAACACCCTCCCCACCCCTCTTCACCTTTCGCCTCCACGGTTCCTCCTCGCCCCCCACCTCCTCCATCCCCAAGTCTGTGTCCGCCAGGCGTCTCACGTTTATGCCCGCCATAAACACGAGATGCCTGGCGGACACAGTGGGGGGGGGATGGAGGAGGCGGAGGGGGGCGAGGTGGCAGCCGGCAAAGAAAGGGGAGAGGAGGAGGAGGAAAGGAAGAGGGGAGCAGGATGGGGGGGGGAGAGGGCTGCCCCTCTCTTCTCAAACAAACAAGGCTCCCCTCCCTGCGTCTGCTCCTTCCCTCTCTTCTCAAGCAAACTCTCTCTCAAATTGAGAGTTTGTTTGAGTGAAGTTAAGAAACACACACACACACACACACACACACACAATAAAAACAAATGACAATTACTTAAATTACAAATACATTGAATTCCTCCCCCCTGCCCCCTCCCTCTGACCCACATACCTTCCAGCTATGCCAAAATTCCAGATTCGGTCTAGCTAGGCTCCAGGGCCAGGCAGGCTAGGATAGTGGCTCCTAGAGCCACCACGTGCCCTCTGCAGGAAGAGGCCCGAGAACTATGGGCCTCATTTGCATACTATTTTTTTTGCTTTTTAACCCTTGGTTAACCCTTAAAAGGCAAAAAAATCCTTATGCAAAGGAGGCCCCGAGTTCTCTGGCCTCCTCCTATACTTAAACTCTATGTACACTTCAAATCACTGTGAGTTGAAGTCTGGTAGCAACTAGCTGGGCCTTAATTGTTTTAGAAAAAATCTTTAAAATTCCTTCCTTTTCCCGAGGAGACTGGTGAGGCCCCGCCTCCCCTGCCTCTAGTGAGTGCACGTCCCTGGAAGTGGTATATAAGTTTAAGTGCAATTGCTATTTATATAGCTTCCCATCCAATACACAAATAACGTAGCTGAAGTGCCTCTACTTCTTATTCTAGGTCAGGTATGTCCAACTCATGGCCCACTTGCAGCCCTGGACATCTAATAATGTGACCCCACAAGATCGTAAAGTTTTAAAATCATTATGTGATTTTAGCTTGTTATTTTATATACATTATATCATATATTTTATATGTGGCCCAAGACAATGCCTCTTCACTCAATGTGGCCCAGGCAAGCCAAAAGAATGGATACCCATGTTCTAGATACTCAATCAACAGAGGACCTTCCAGTAGAAAGCCATGATGATTAGCAACTTCTTTTTCCAGACACCTGGTTTGTACTATCATATCAAAAGCAGTAAGTCAAAAAAGCAAAAAAAAAATATTGAACAAAAATACATACATGGATGGAAAAAATGATGGAAAAAATGAAACCAGAGATATTTTTGTTGGATATTTTACCAGATAAGTACAACAAAGGGAATGCATATTTGATTTTACATGTATTGACTGCAGCTAGAATAGTATTTGCACAATTACTATTGGAATTCGCACAAATACTAATGGAAAAGTGAAGTGATCCCAACAGATGAAGATGTGATTCAGTGGTGGGATTCAAATAATTTAACAACTGGTTCTCTGCCCTAATGACCAGCTGGGTAGGCAGGGGTTCGGTGGTCATGTGATCATGTCGGCATGGCCAACTCAAGGTGACTCAGGTCGATGGGTGCTTCACCTTAGAAGTTACAATGTAATAAGGGTTAACCGGAGAGGCAGTTTCTGTAAGCAGGGCAATAAAGATTAGGCTAGAAACAACACTAGAATCTTTCCTTCCTGCCTTCCTTACAGGATTAGCCCTGTAAAGTGGGAAAAAACAAAAGGAGATTTCTTCCAACAACCGGTTCTCTGAACTACTTAGAAAGTTACCAACCGGTTCTCCCGAATAGGTGCGAACTGGCTGAATCCCACCACTGATGTGATTAGAAAAATATTAGAATGTGCAGAAATAGATAAGCTAATACTTACAATTAAGGAAAAGAAAGAAACTGAATTTTTTTTTGACTTGGGACTTATTTTATCAATGGCTAGCTGACAAAAACAGGAGCTAGAAATAGGGGAAGCATAAGGAAGGATCAGTGATATAAGGAAGGTATGTTAACTTGGTTAAATAAATATTATGATGATGATTATTAATATTATTATAACTGATATTAATGCAACGAATATTGTTGTAAACACTTTGATTATTATTTCCTAAAATTATTTGTACCCAGACAACACACTGTTCAATTGAAATTGGGATTTTTCTATGTTACAAAAAAAAAAAAAAAACCTATTACAAAAAAAGCAACTTCTTTTTCCAAATAAGCAAAAGAATCAGGTCTATCACCAGAGATGAATTTATGTAAGAAAGATATACATATTTTACATTACATACATTCCTTCCATAGAGGGCAGAAACAACTATTTTATGTGACGAGCATTTGTGTGATAGGTATTTCTTTCTTTTTAAATAATAGTTCTGATGGTGAATTCCTACATCTAGAGACTAAAAATATGGGGAGGAACATTAAATTATTACATGATTTTTGAAGACATGGAGTTCAAATAAAAGACTGATGTGGCAGGAGGCATAAGCAAAATCGAAGTTGGATATATTGCTCTCCAAGAGTCTTTATATCAAAGCCAAGAATGCCTATAAGAGTTAGAAATATTTTTTTTTCCTAGGCAAAACTCCAAGAATACCTTTTATGCCAAAGATATTTTGTGGATAATATTATATATTTCCATGTATAGTTGAAAGCACTTTGAAGGGAGGAAACCTATGTAGATATTTATTCATGCAGTTGAAAATTTGTATGTCTCTATAGACCGTTCTATATAAGGAGAATTTTAGAAATTCAATCACCTTTAAAAAAAAAAGGAGTATAGCTTCACTGAATTACAAGCACGAGAAGGAACCTGTCAGTTTCTACATTGTAATAGATAGAATTAATGACATGGTTAATTAAAACAAATGTAAAATTTGCTTCACGGCTGGTGTCTGCATACCTGCCTACCTGAGCCAGTCCTATAGAATTCGGTATGATGTACTCATGAGTAGGCAGGTGTAACACACATGATAGCATGAAGAAGAGACAGTGATTAGATCAATTCTAAGAGTTGAATAGGCCCTACCACAAACATCAGGAGCCATTGGGGTTCCGTGATTAGAATGCATTATTGCATGCTAATTCTGATGACTGTCAGGTGTTCGATTCTCACTGGCTGAAGATTGACTCAGTTTTCCATCCTTCTGAGGTCAGTAAAATGAGGACCCAGATTGTTGGGGGCAAGAGGCTGACTCTAAACCGCTTAGAGAGGGCTGTAAAGCTCTGTGAAGTGGTTTATAAGTCTAAGTCCTATTGCTAATGCAATCTATATTTTCTAATTCCAAAATACACACAGCATCATGTGTTAGAATTTTGATCATGATTCTGAATTCCAATAACTAAGAATGAAATCATTGGATGGGGTTTTATCTTAAAAATAGCTAAGTGCCAGGGCTGGAAGGAATGACTTCTTAATTATATTATGTGCTCTGGTGGTCTTACTCATGTTCTCCCATATGAAATTGAGTGGCATTCAGAAAAACATTCCCAACTTCCATTTCATCCCCAACTCTAAGAGTATCCTGAAACAAATTCTCCATCTGTTTTTCTTCCAGGCAGGGAAGGCATCTGAACAATATACTTTTCATGAGGAAGAATCATTGGGAATCACTTCAATATATTTGTCCACTTTCAGATTTCACCCCTTTTCATTTTACATTCCAAAAGAAATTTCCCTCCACCCCCTTGAAAATACAAATCATTCTATCCTCCCTCCCTCCCCGCCAAAAAAATCTGACATATAAATGTTAGTAATATAATGGTCTTTGCCTAAGAAAGCATTGTACATCATTAAATCAAGGGGAGTTACAGCAATATGATTTGTTATAGGCATTCACTCCTGGAATCAATTACCTATATATTTTGGAGAAGCACAAAATTTACAGACTTTTCAAATAAGGCATGATGGTGAGTTGAAGGAAAACACAGATGTTTCAGAGTGATGCAGGCACAAGAAAGAGATCAATGGAAGTCTAAGAAGGGGAATTATTAAAGGAAATAATAATTCCAGATTGATGTGTCATATTATACAGATCACGACACTCATGGGGGTTATAATTCAATTATTTGTGGAAAGAAATTTTTACCTTTTTCAGAGGTACATATTTATCAGGGCAATTTCTGTAGAAAAAGATAGCGTAGAAGGTAGGAGGACCAGAAGCTTCCTTTCAAATGAAAAACATTGTCTTTGATCGTGCTCGAGTCTCATTAAACTGCACTTTCAATTTCAGAGTAACTGAAAGTACATCATTTGTTGTAAAAGTTAAAGCTCGATCCTATTTCGAACAAAGTCGAATTGTCTTTTGAAACAACCAGATTTACAATGCTGAGGATGCTATTAGGTCCAATGCTACTTCTGCAAATTCATTCTGTGGCCAAAGGGCTTTCTTCCAGCTGAGCTTGGCTGTCTTTTGAAAGCCTTACTTAAGGCTATAAACTTAGAGAAAAATCATGTATTGCACCAATGCCCCGTTAGGGATATCTGCAGTGGAGATGTTTCATTGGCTATAAGAGAACCAGCCTTCCAAATAATAATGCAGAACCCTTGTTCTCTTGAAATGAGCATGCCATCTTTGTTGGGTGGACAAAGTATTACATTTTGGATTTTTAATGCCTATCTAAGGATTTGGTATTCCAATATCTAAGGGGCCTTCATAAAGAAGGGGGGGGCAACCTATTCTCTAGGACAGTGATGGATAACCTTTTGTCATTGTGTGCCGAAAGCACATGTGCAGACCCATAATGCAATGCACACAAGACCCCCCCCATTTTTCCCCTGCACGTGCATGCACAACCCCGTGGATATGTGTAAATCTCCCTCATGCGCCCTGCCCCCTGTGCATGCACAGCAGAGACCTGAAATTGAGCTGGCCAATGGGAGGCAAACATGCATGCACAGTGGAGCTGAGAGAGGGCTCTGCATGCCACCTGTGGTACACGTGCCATAGATTTGCCATCACGGCTCTAGGACAAGGCAGGACAAGAATTGCATTGTTCAACTGTTTGGAATCCCCACCATATATCTGACATCAGTACAATTGAGTTGGTTCAGAACAGTGGTGGGTTTCAAAATTTTTTCGAACCTACTCTGTGGGTGTGGCCTCCTTTGTGGGAGTGGCTTGCCGGCCATGTGACCTGGTGGGAGTGGCTTGCCGGCCATGTGTTCTCTCTCTCTCTCTCTCTCTCTCTCTCTCTCTCTTTCCTTCCTTTTGTCTCTCTGTCCCTTTTTCCTTTTTTTCTTTCATCTCTCTCTCACTTTTTCTTTCTTTTTTCTTTTTTTTCTTTATTTCTTTCTTCCTTTCTTTCTCTTTCTCTTTCTCTCTCTGTGTGAGTCTGTGTGTGTGTGTGTGTGTGTCAGTGGTGGGTTTCAAAAAATTTTGGAACCTCTTCTGTAGGTGTGGCCTGCTTTCTGGTGGAACCTCTTCTAACTGGTTTGGTAGATTTGACGAACCGGTTCTACCGAACTTGTGCGAATTGGTAGGAACCCACCTCTGGTTCAGAAGTATTTTATGAGAAAAGCCTTGCGCTCTTCTGTACCCAATAGAATTCCTTATGCTACTAGAAATTCTCAGTTTGGATAACTTAGAACCGCAACACTTGCGGTCAGACCTGGATATAGCATACAAAATTATACGTAGCAATGTTTTACCTGTAAATGATTTTTCTTGTTTTAATCGCAATATAGCTGCGCTAACAACCGCTTTGAACTTAATGTAAATCGTTCTAAACTTGACTGTAAAAAATGTGATTTCTGTAATGGAGTTGTCAAAGTCTGGAATGCTGTACCTGATTCAGTTGTTTCATCTACAAATGTTCACAGCTTCAGTCACAAATTGACTTCTGTGGACCTTACATTATAGTTAAGTGGTCAGTAGAGGGGGCATGCATAGGTGCACTAACATGCCTATCGCATGTCTCTGTATTTTTATTCTTTTATTCTGTTCTAGTTTTTGTCTGACAAATTCAAATAAATAAATAAGGAAGAAAGAAAGAAAGAAAGAAACAAAGAAAGAAAGAAACAAAGAAAGAAAGAAAGAGAAGGATGGAAACTAATCCAGGAGAGAAACAACAAGGAACTAAGGAGAAGCTTCCTAACAGTGAGAACAATCAAGCAATGGAATGGCTTGCCTTCAAAAGTTGTGAGTGCTCCATCACTGGATGTTTTTAAGAAGAGATTGGACAGCCACTTGTCTGAAATGGTAAAGGGTCTCCTTCTGAAGAGGGCTGGACTAGAAGACCTTCAAGGTCCCTTCCAACTCTAATATTTTGATATTCTGTATGTGCACACTAAGTAGTTGAAAATGTTGATCAAATCATTTCAGGGGCTCCAGGTCTACTTCAGGGAAGAGTTCAAAATGCTAATGCTTTCTTAAAGTTCTCGGTGATTTAGGGCATAAGTAATCTTTGCCATCCTAAATACATTTTCCCCCTGGAATCTAAAGTGAGACATACGATAACTAGGAAAGTGACCTTCTCAAAGGTGTCTTGTTAAAAAATTTCCCAAAGAATGCGTAGCTGATAACCACAGATGCATTTGGAATCACCTTTCCCATTTTCTCTGGTCTTTAATAAATTTCAGCCTTCTCCCTTATAATCGTTTCGCTTCCTTTTTATGACTATGCCGTGAATGTCCTTTTATAAATCCCTTTACTTACAGTATGGCAGCTAAGTATTGAAAGATAATTATTTATTCTATTCATTTTTTTAAACCCCATTTCCTCTGGCTGCTCAAGGAAACATACAGAGCACTTACTTTTCCAGCTTTTCTATGAAGCACCCTTGTTGTGGTCCAGCAGGAGCCGTTGGACCTGCCACCAGACTCCGACAGCGAGGGGCCTTATGAGTCGGCTCTGGAGGATGTGGAGGACCGACTCCGAGCAGGGCGCAGAGAGGCTGGTTGGCCACCAGGAGGCACCTGAGCCTTGGACCAGTAGGGAGGAGACAAGGGAGAGTGATCCGGATGCCAGCAGTGAGTTGTTCCTGGATGCCCGGCACCGAAGAGCTAATAGGCGTAAGGAACAGTTGTGCAGTTACAGGAGGTAATTGCACTCAGCTGGTGGTCATTAGGCTCCTCTCCAGACTATAAAAGGACTGCTTGTGCACACACCCCTCTTGCAGAAGTCAACGCAGGAACTAATGTCGGAGAACATTATTGTGAGCTTGGTAGGCTGGATTGTTGCCGCGGCTTATCTGTGTTGGATTGCTGCCAAGGCTTATCTGTGCCAGTTTGCTGCCAAGGACCTGTCTGTCTGTTCATTAAATGCCGTAACTTATCTTTGGCTCGGAGTATGTGTTGGTGTGGGACGAGTGGGGTCAGAACACACCTCTATGAGGTATGTAGGGCTGAAAGAGCCTGACTGATGGTATACAATATATAACCATAATAAAATTGAACTTTACATTGATGGTTCCAGGATCAATCTTGAAAGGTCCTCTGGAAAAGCCAAACCATTGCAATTTTCCTGGAATGCCCAAGGATATGGGTGCTCCTTGCATCAGAACACAAACTGTTCCATAAGAGGAAAACTTTTGCACAGAAACCTCGGGGCTCTTCCCTTTGCACATCCAGGTAGATGGGGACAGATTTTCTCTGTCTGAATTGGTTCAGCATATCTGTTAAGGGAAAGATGCAGAGGTGGTATTCAGCAGGTTTGGACCGGTTCACCTGAACTGGTAGTGGAAATCACAGGTGGGCCTATGTTCTGACCCCCCTTGTCCCACACCAACACAAACTCTGAGCCAAAGATAAGTTATGGCATTTAATTTACAGACAGACAGGTCCTTGGCAGCAAACCGGCACAGACAAGCTGGGCAGCAATCCAGCACAGATAAGCCCTGGCAGCAATCCAGCCTGCCAAGCTCACAATAATGTTCTCCAACATTAATTCCTGCGTTGACTTCTGCAAGAGGGGCGTGTGCACAAGCACTCTTTTTATAGTCTGGAGAGGAGCCTAATTACCACCAGCTGAGTGCAATTACCTCCTGTAACTGCACAACTTTTCCTTACGCCTAGCAGCTCTTCAGTGCCAGGCATCCAGGAACAACTCACTGCTGACCTCAGGCTCACACTCCCCTATCTCCTTCCCACTGGTCCAAGGCTCAGGCACCTCCTGGTGGCCAACCAGCCTCTCTGCACCCTGCTCGGAGTTGGAACCCTGTCCAGGGTCCTCCACATCCTCCAGAGCCAACTCATAGGGCCACTTGCTGTCGGAGTCTGGTGGCAGCTCCAACGGCTCCTGCTGGGCCACAACAGCCTGCCCACCTGCCTCGGCTCTATGCCGTCCTATTTAGGCACAATTTCAAGCAAAAGCCCGTGTGCGGAAGGCCGAGTGCATACGGGAATGGGGTCCGTGGGACCAAACCAAGCACTTGCACACACTCACATGTTGAAAGTCGGTAGGGAAAATAAATGAATACCAACCCTGGAAAGATGGCTTCATAAACAGCTGAAACACCTTAAACGTAGCAACCAGTCCTTGGAATTGCATTCAGAAACATACTGGTAGCTCGCGCAGTTATTCCAGCAACATGGCGGAATTGAGACTTACCTATAACATGTGGGCTATTGCAGTTGTGACTGGATTATACAATCTAAAAATATTGGTGGGAACTAACATAAAGCAGGAAGGATCAGGAGTTCTTCGGGAGGGTGTTCGGGTTGGGTGATAATCATGGTAAGAATGACAGATTTTTGTTTACTGTTTATATTCCTTCAGGTCTTTCTTTCACACTTGGATTGTGGATGCTTTATGCATTGTTCATCAAAAGTTCTTTGAAATTGTGGTAGGATAGACATAGATAAAGGACACGGTGGCTCAGTGGCTAAGATGCTAGCTTGTCAATCAGAAAGGTCGGCAGTTCAGTGGTTCGAATCCCTAGTGCCGTGTAATGGAGTGAGCTCCGGTTACTTGTCCCAGCTTCTGCCAACCTAGCAGTTTAAAAGAATGTAAAAATGCAAGTAGAAAAATAGGAACCACCTTTGGTGGGAAGGTAACAGTGTTCCGTGCACCTTCACTGTTTAGTCATGCTGGCCACATGACCACGGAGACATCTTCGGACAGTGCTGGCTCTTTGGCTTTGAAAGAGAAATGAGCACCGCCCCATAGAGTTGGGAACAACTAGCACATATATGCGAGGGGAAGCTTTACCTTTACCAGATAGAAAGATAGATAGATAGATAGATAGATGGATAGATGGATAGATGGATAGATGGATAGATGGATAGATGGATAGATGGATAGATGGATAGATGGATAGATGGATAGATGGATAGATGGATAGATGGATAGATGGATAGATGGATAGATGGATAGATGGATAGATGGATAGATGGATAGATGGATAGATGGATAGATGGATAGATGGATAGATGATAGATAGATAGATAGATGATAGATAGATAGATAGATAGATAGATAGATGATAGATAGATAGATAGATAATAGATAGATAGATGATAGATAGATAGATAGATAGATAGATGATAGATAGATAGATGATGATGATGATGATAGATAGATAGATGATAGATAGATAGATGATAGATTGATAGATAGATAGATAGATAGATGATAGATAGATAGATAGATAGATAGATAGATAATGATGATGATGATGATAGATAGATAGATGATAGATAGATAGATAGATAGATGATAGATAGATAGATAGATAGATAGATAGATAGATAGATAGATAGATAGATAGATAGATGATAGATAGACAGACAGACAGACAGACAGACACAGACAGACACAGACAGACAGGCAGACAGACAGAGAGACAGACAGATGTCATCCTAACATTTAGTGTGCAATTCTATTTACGCTTACTTGAGTATATATTTACATTACTTGAGAGATATGTATAATGCTACATTTTAATTTTCCATCAAATTTTTGTGTGTGTGGAGAGCCATTGGGCTTCTTAGGTTTTTGAGTGATGACTGCCAATGCAGTATATTAACAGCAGGACATTTAAAGTAATCAGGACATATGGTTTATGGGACTGATTGTGAAGCAATGCCCATAAGGAAGCAGGTATACATTAAGAATTACTGACACCAATTAATCCAACAAAGGTATTAAGCAAAGAAGGAACAAATTGCCTTAAGAGTTTAGGAAAAGTAACTCCTTGCTCTGGGAGGCTGAAGCATCAGTTCAAAAGATTTAATTCTAAAACCTCCTGAATTATCTCCTGAAATGGCAAAAATTTTCTTGATATTTAACTGAAATATGTTTTCATTTTGCTTAAAACTGCTGTCCTGGGCCCTGTCTTCTGAGGGTTTTGGTCTTCTTTATAACATCTCCTAAGATGTTACAAAGAATGCTACCATTTCTCCATGCCACTTTATTTTCTCAAGATTAAAGTATCTCTTCCTTTTATTATTGATACATATATTCTATATTTTCATTCCCTGATAGGAGAGATTGTGGGGATGCAGAGAAAATTGGAGATAAATCTGTTCGCCAGAGTTAGCTATGCCTCAAACATTTAAGTCCTCTTCAAACAAGTGCATTTGGCAACATACTACGTAGATATACAGATGGGAGATTTGTTTTGACATAGTTGGGGATATTATATTGAGACTGGGCACAATTTGAAATGTGCATTACATTTATTAATTGGTTTCATACATCGGTCCAGCAAAGGCTCAAAAGTTGATCCAACCTACTAGCAATACTATGTGCTGGATGTTAAGCATTTGATATCATGATTAGACGACTCATTATAGACTTGTTCCTTAATTAAATTGAAACTGATTAAATTGAAACGAATCAAGGAGAGAAGCAACCTGCAACTAAGGAGAAATTTCCTAACAGTGAGAGGAATGAACGAGAGGAATAGCTTGCCTTCAGAAGTTTTGACTGTACTCCAGAGGTGGGTTCCTGCCAGTTCTAACCTCTTCTATAGAAGAGGTTCCACAAATCTACAGTGCCGTTTAGAACCGGTTCCAGCTCCCTCCCCCCGCCCGTCCGCACATCATCAAGATGAAGAAGAGCGAGAGGAAGAATTCTGGGAGTTGAAGTCCACAAGTCTTAAAGCTGTCAAGTTTGAACACCACTGGGTTTTTTTCCCTAAAGGGTTAGGAGTACAAGGTACTTGTAACTTTAAGACTTGCGTGCTTCAAATGCCAGAGTTTCTGAGCCAACATTTTAGTTGATAAGCAAGAGCGTTGTTAAGTGAATTTCACCACATTTTACAAGTTGGCCATGCCCACTCATTTACGTGACTGCCAAGCCACTCCCACTCAGTCACATGGCCAGCAAGCCACTCCCTCAAAGCAGGCCACACCTACAGAAGAGGTTCTAAACAAATTTCAAACCCACCACTGCTGTCCTCCCTATTGACACTTGGACTGGAGGCTTTTAAGAAGAAACTGCATTTGTCTGAAATGAAATAGGGCCTCCTGCTCGAGCAGAGGGTTGGAAGAAGACCTCCAAGGTCCCTTCCGACTCTGTTATTCTATGATATTTAATCTGAGCTTATTGGGAGTCATTGTATCTCAGTCTGTATCTTGAGAAAAGTTTTAAAAGGAGAGTTCCTACTGTTTCAGTCTGCTGGCTATTTTAAAATAATTTTTATCCT
Source organism: Thamnophis sirtalis (assembly GCF_051295495.1). Taxonomy (NCBI): domain Eukaryota; kingdom Metazoa; phylum Chordata; class Lepidosauria; order Squamata; family Natricidae; genus Thamnophis; species Thamnophis sirtalis. The sequence continues at coordinate 137,787,511 of NW_028261385.1, read as the reverse complement.
TGACAGTTGATTAGTCTACATAAAACTGGGACAAATCGAGGCCATATGTATTTCTAGAACTTCAGGCCCCTGTAGGGAATTCACCAATACATCAAGCAGTCAGTGGTTGGTAATTCCCCACTCGGTTCCACTGCTCAGCCGGCCTGATGGGATATGGTTTTCCTAAATAATGTCTGGCTTGCATAGTCTTACTTTCCCAAAGTGCTGTAAGAAAGATTCAACATCTCACAAGAGTCAAGTCAGCATTAAATCAGTAGGAGTGGAAACATGACCCTGGCTATGATCTGAACAGTTTCACTGACGTGCGGCTCAGAATCTACTGAAAACAACGCTTTGCTTTAAATTTGTTTCTACATACATCATACCTCCCCTTTCTCAAGACAACGGTTTTGCTCGGACAGCCTTAATGACTTAAGTAAAGTTTTTGTTTCTGTTTTGAGAAGATTGATTTGTTGTTAGTCAGATGTGCGTGTGGGTATCGACGTAGCCTGATCTCAGTTTTTATTGTGTTTGTAGCCATACCAAGGACTCCCAATTTCCACTGTGGGACTCTAGTCTTTCCGTACGATCTGTCCTTGACAAATAACCCTCTCTCATTACATCACGTAGCTGAGATTTCATTATGGTTTTGAGAACTTGCCACAATCTGTGTGTGTTTGTGCTTGATAGGGAAACCCTGTCCCTGAGAAGCAAAATACCAAGTGTCAATAGGGAGTATTGAGTATCGTTTGCATTAAAAAAAATAAAAAATGAGCTGCCAAGTGCAAATGTTTAAGCTGCAAAAGAAATCCAACCGGTAGTAGTTCTAGGGCTTTTTGCTTCTCAACAAACACGGCTGGCATGTACGCTGTGGTGTGAAAACACTGATTTGTGGTTTGCTAGGCGTGTTCATAAAGCTGAAAGGGTGTGGAAGCTGCAGTTAAAAACAGCAAATTGACTGAAAGGGAGCAACACATCATAAATGAATTGTTCTGATGCCAACAATATGGGTTGTTGGATTTGCACATTTGCATTCAGGTCTTAGGGGAAGTGGGGCTCAGAATGGTAAGATGGAGGACATGGCCTCTTGAGCCAGATTGCTCTTCTACACATGTCAAGGTTTTCTGACCCCCCTCGTCCCACACCAACACATACTCCGAGCCAAAGATAAGTTACGGTATTTAATTAACAGACAGACAGGTCCTTGGCAGCAAACTGGCACAGACAAGCTTGGGCAGCAATCCAGCACAGATAAGCCGTGGCAGCAATCCAGCCTGCCAAGCTCACGATAATGTTCTCCAACATTCGTTCCTGCGTTGACCTCTGCAAAACGGGCGTGTGCACAAGCAGTCCTTTTGTAGTCTGGAGAGGAGCCTAATGACCACCAGCTGAGTGCAATTACCTCCTGTAACTGCGCAACTGTTCCTGACGCCTATTAACTCTCCAATGCTGGGCATCTAGAAACAACTCCTTTGGCTCCTCCCCACCGCTGACCTCCAGATCACACCCCCTTGTCTCCTCCCCTCTGGTCCAAGGCTCAGGCGCCTCCTGGTGGCCAACCAGCCTCTCTGCACCCTGCTCGGAGTCAGAACCCTGTCCAGGGTCCTCCACATCCTCCAGAGCCGACTCACAGGGCCCCTTGCTGTCGGAGTCTGGTGGCAACTCCAACGGCTCCTGCTGAGCCACAACATCAAGGTATATACAAAGGGAGTAGGGCTGGTAAGGTGTTGCTGTGCCAACCATCTTATCCATTTAAAACCTCTCATCCTCCACCCAGTTTGAAATGGATAAGACGGTTGGCACAATGTATGTGTGTGTATGTGTGTGTGTTTTATTTTTCAACATATAAACATTTCATCTTTCCTTAAACAATGTGTCATCTGAGTACAGATATCTCTGTGCAATGGCTTTCAGCATTTACAACATCATTCACATTAATATTAATTCCCTAATCCTAAAATTGTAGTATATTAAACAATTGAGCACCATTAACCTATTCATTTTCCTCTTAACATATCTTCTAATAAAAATACAATAATAACATTAAGCATAATTATCTTCCTCATCATAATACCAACAGTTATCATCTTGTTTAGACCTCTGCCTTAACATATTTTCTATTCTTCTTTAATCTTCTTCTTTTATTTCCAATTTCCCCCTCCCCCCCTTAACCATTGATAAAATACTTCCCATATCAAATAATTTAAAATATTGAGCTAATGTTGTGGTCACTCTCATAACCTGGCTGCAAAGGATGATCATTTCATCATAAAATGACAATTAAAGACGTATATTCTATCAGAAAGCGAACTGATGAGTTGCTCTTAGTCTTCTGATTGTTATGCTATCTAGTGTGGGGTCTGGACAATGGCAGCATATATTTTATTTTCTAAGCATTTCTGTGGGACCTTTTTAGAGGCTAAAGGCATTTTTTTCCTAATTAAATGACATTCAATGTGTTTTATGTAGCATCATGTCATCTTCTCATGCCATTTTTTTTTATTTTAGATGACTCTAACCCCAGTGCTTCAAAAATGTGTGTGTCATCCTTGTGCAGGGGCTACAATAATCTTCCCTGTATCATTCCAACAAAGATTAAGAGTCCCTGGACAGTTCTAAGGAAAATACCTTCAAAAGTCACACTGATCCCATTAATTTCTGGTTTTGAGTCAATATATAGGACCTTTTAAGCCAGCCCTGCCAGAATATTTTCTGAATCTTAGAGAGGTTTTTTTTTTCTTTATCATAACCAGAAATTTATTCATCTTACATTAGGGAGATGCCAAGGGAAGAAGCATCCATCACAGAGGTGGTATTCAGCAGATTCTAACCAGTTCTGGAGAACCAGTAATGAAAAATTTGAGTAGTTTGGAGAACGGGAAAATACCACCTCTGACTGGCCCCGCCCCCATCTATTCTCTGCCTCCTGAATCCCACTTGATCAGAAGGGAATGGGAATTTTGCAGTAACCTTCCCCTGGAGTGGGGAGGGAATGGAGATTTTACAGTATCCTTCCCCTGGAGTTGGGTGGGAATGGAGGTTTTACAGTCTCCTTCTCCTGCCATGCCCACCAAGCCACGTCCACCAAGCTATGCCCATCAAGCCACACCACACCCACCAAGCCACGCCCATAGAACCACTGATTCATCAGTGCTGGAATAAGAATATCAGCAGACTATCTTTCCATGATAGTGATGTCTATATCTTTATTCATAGAAAGCATCATGAATACTCAATTAGTAAAACAGAATGATGGGATACCAAAACAAGGCGGGAATAAGGCAACTTGTGAACAACTTTTTAATATAGGGAGGTATTCAAGGAGGGAGAACTTTCTCTAAATGTCCTCTTCCAGTTCACAGAAATTGATAGTCTACCAGGGAGAATGGTTTTATGTAAGTTATGTGTCGAATCACTGAGCTATGGGCTCTACCAGACAAAGTGAGCCTTGAAAAGTACCTATGGAATACTGTATTACCATTTACACACTAGAGAATTTTTTTTTTTAAAGTAGCTGCCCATCAGTGCAGGAATGATGTCATTTATTTATAGAGTCCCTGTCCCCCTTAAGTCTTCATGCTGAAACAGATGTGGAAATCAATATTTCAGAGACTGAAGTGAAAAGGCAAGTGCAGGAGTGCAAAATTATTTCATTAAGTTAGACTTCACAGGTTTCCCAACAGACATTCATGATTTTTTTTAACCCCATATTTAGCAGATTTTTTAAAATTATTTTTTCCCTTCTAGAACACCTTACAATCATTACATCAACATTGTTATGTCATCATACCTGTACATGTATATAATATTTCGCTTCTATATTTACACACCTTTATACCCAGTTCTATATATATTTATATATATAGTTTTTGGACTTAATTAATTTTATTCTTGTTTTGCAGCCATTTGTACCAATTGTTCCAAATTTCATACTATTCCGACTCTTCTTTATCTTTTAATTTCAGTGTTAATTTGTCCATCTCTGCACAATCCAAAGTTTTTTTTTTTATCACTAATTCGTCCGGGGGGGTATTATTTTGTTTCCAGCATTGGGCAAATGCTATTTTAGCTGTAGTTAGCAGATGTGTTAATATGTACTTAATTTTCTTCGTATATTTCCCTTTGATTATTCCCAGTATTTTTTTTAATTTTTATTTATTTATTTATTTGTCTTGTATGCCGCACACTCGCAGAGGACTCCGGGCGGCTCACAAAAGACAAGGGAAAGGGGGGAATGAGACAAAGACAACATATTAAAAACAAAACCAACATTCACAATTTCCGTGGAGGCAGATGCTTCTCAGCTCCCTCCAGCCTGCTGGAACAGCCAGGACTTGGTGACTTTGCGGAAGGCCGGGAGGGTAGTAAGGGTCCGGATCTCAACAGGGAGCTCGTTCCAGAGGGCCGGAGCTGCAACAGAGAAGGCCCTCCCCCGGGGAGTCGCCAGCCGACATTGGCTGGCAGATGGAATCCGGAGGAGACCTAACCTGTGCGATCTAATTGGTCTGAGAGAGGTAATCGGCAGGAGGCGGTCTCTCAGGTATGGCAGGAGGCAGTCTCTCAGTAGAAAGATTTCAGGTTTGTATTTTATCTGTTCTCCTGTAATTTCTTGCACCCATTTCCAAATTTTTGTCCAATATTTTTGTGTTTCCGGGCAGGTCCACCATATGTGATAATAAGTCCCTTGTACTTTTTTACACTTTTTTACACTAACCCCATATTTAAACAGTTGTAGAAGTGAACAACTGTTCACTTCTACAACTTTTGGATGATAGTATGCTCCTCTTTTTCATAGAAAAGATTCCCCCAAGCCTTAAAAAAAGTGTTTCAAGAGTCCTACTGCATCTTAGATGGGTAACTTTTAATTTGAGAGGGTTGGCTGGCATTGGGTTTCCTCTACGCTGTTTCTTTACCTCAGAAGCGGTTCAAACTTCCTTAGCCTTCTACATTCTTTGCATATGTAACAAGCATAATGGACTTGTATTTCTTTTCCACTGGACTCATGAGAAAAGGAGTCTCTGAGAGATCAAAAAGAAAGTTCAAAGGCGGTATTTTTTTTCTTCTGGGCAAGCAGTCTTCCAAGAAAGACTCCCTTTGGAGGGTACAAAAATGCCAGGGACCCCACAGAGTGGGACTGAGTTGCAGAGGTCAAGGTTGAGTATTTTTCCTCAAGAATTTCATGCAAAGTATTCATCTCAATCACATTTTTTATTCCCATCTTTCCTTGAAAGGAATTGTGAAATTGTTTTTAGGCAGAGCCCCCATCCTCCCTATTCATATGCTTTTGCTGATGGTTGACATCTTGTTGAAATTACAGATTGCTCTACCTTGAAAGGTCTCAAGCCAAATACAACCCATACATTGGTTAAGGTGATCCACTGTACTATACTTTGCTCTTTGCAGTGGTGCAACTAGAACAGGCATCTAGGCAAAATCCTGTGCCCCATAACTAAGACTCCCCAAGCAGCGGCTAGTAATGGAGGTAGCGGTTCCACCACAAAACCGCGTTTGACTAAAGGGCGCTCAACAAAACTGCGTAGCTGACGTCATCACAATGCGACAACAGCACGGAGAAAAAAGCACGCTGTAAACGCTAAACCTAAAATTAACCCCTAAACCTAAACCTAACCCCCCTAAACCTAATCCTAAACCTAATCCTAATCCTAAACCTAACCCTAAACCTAACCCTTAACCTAACCCTAAACCTAACTCTTAACTTAACCCTAAACCTAATCCTAACCCTTAACCTAACCCTAAACCTAACCCTAACCCTTAACCTAACCCTAAACCTAACCCTTAACCTAACCCTAAAGCTAACCCTAAAGCTAACCCTAAACCTAACCCTTACCTTAAGTTGAATCGGCTTGCTTTCAAAGCGCTATTTAAAGCGCCCTTCTTTCTCCGCGCTCGCTGTTGTCGCCCTGTTGATGACGTCAGTGACACGGTTTAATCGGGCACGCTTTAGTTGAGCGCGATTTTGTCGTGCCATGGGAGGTAGCAGCCAAGAGGTTCTACTTGAGCCAGAAGGACAGGCGTTACCACCCAAGAATCAGTGCTCTTTGTCAGTGTGTGAGAGTTTATGACTTGGCAGAGACACAGTAACAAGGTCAGCCAATGAATTGACATGGCAACTGGGTCACGAAATGAGGACTGTTTGGAAACGGAAACATTTTGCTGTGTGAGAAGCAAGGAGCCTGGGCGTGGCTTATCTTATCTTCTGTACTAAAGCTCTGAGTCTGTGCTCAGCTCTAAACTAGTCTGCTGCTCTGAACTGAAACTGAAACTGCTCTCTTCTTCTTGCCTGTATTTGCTTGTATTTGCTACCAAGTTGGAAAACCTGCTTTTGATATTGTATATTTACTTCATGTGATATATAAAGAGAAGTTAATGAATCCTGCTGAATCAGTTACCTGTGTGTGCTTTCTGGATGTTATTGCTGCAACAAACTCTGACACCTAGTTACTTTATAGACAAGAGGCAGTCAGACAGAGTTTGTTTACGAATGCTCATTATCTCTGAGCCGTGGTGGCACAGTGGTTAGAATGCAGTATTGCAGGCAAAATCTGCTCACATTGCCAGGAGTTCGATCCTTTCGATCTTGACCAGTTCAAGGTTGACTCAGCTTCTCATCCTTCCGAGGTGGGTAAAATGAGGACCCAGATTGTTGGGGGCAATAGGCTGACTCTGTAAACCCACTTAATGAGACCTGTAAAGCCGTGACCCATCAAAACCGCGCTCGACTAAGCCGCACCCGATTAAACCGCGTCACTGACGTCATCAACAGGGCGACAACAGCCAACGCGGAGAAAGAAGGGCGCTTTAAATAGCGCTTTGAAAGCAAGCCGATTCAACTTAAGGTAAGGGTTAGGTTTAGGGTTAGCTTTAGGGTTAGGTTTAGGGTTAGGTTAAGGGTTAGGGTTAGGTTTAGGGTTAGGTTAAGGGTTAGGATTAGGTTTAGGTTTAGGGTTAGGGTTAGGGTTAGGGTTAGGGTTAGGGTTAGGGTTAGGTTTAGGGTTAGGTTTAGGGTTAGGTTAAGGGTTAGGGTTAGGTTTAGGGTTAGGTTAAGGGTTAGGATTAGGTTTAGGGTTAGGTTTAGGGTTAGGGTTAGGTTAAGGGTTAGGTTTAGGGTTAGGTTTAGGATTAGGTTTAGGGGGGTTAGGTTTAGGGGTTAATTTTAGGTTTAGCGTTTACAGCGTGCTTCTGTCTCTGCGCTGTTGTCACCCTGTTGATGACGTCAGCTACGCGGTTTCAGCAAGCGCGGTTTAGTCGAACGTGGTTTTGTGGTGGAACCCTGTAAAGCACCGTGAAGTGGTGTCTTCATTTTGTTTGATGACAGATAACTTGCTTCCATTTATTTAGTTACAAGATATTGTGAGAAACTTCCTCTCTCTGGCCTTTTTTTTAGATGAGAAAGTGTGGGCAGTCAGAGAGGCTAGTGCCATACAAGGCGGTGATGAAAACTGTCTAAAAGAATTTTTTTTTTTTGCCAAGACTCTATTGCATTACCTCCAAAAGCCAACCAGGCATCGAAAGACTACAGAGCGAAAGTCAAAATCAAATTAGAGGCCCCTTGAGAATAAGGTGCAAAATCAGAAGTATCTTTCCCTAAGGGAAGAAAATTGTTGAGAAGTTACAAGGCAGATTTCATTTATTGAATTCTGTTTATAAAATCTTTGACTTCGTAACCATTCTGGGTGTTTTATAGTATTAAAAATGACTAAACCATTCACACCAAAAGGAAAAAAAATGAAGTGCCTCTGGAGAGTGTAAAAAAATAAGAGAAGCATCTTCTCTACTAGGCAACTTTCCCACAAGGGTCCCAGCCCCACTCTTGTTCTTTCTTTGGGAAAAGAGACAGCCTTTAATAGCAATAACCATAACACTTAGGTTTATAGAATGCATCCTAGTGCTTTGCAATCCTCTCTAAGCAGTTTACAGAATCAGCATATTGCCCCCAACAATCCCGGTCCTCTATCAGACCTGGGAAGGATGGAAGGCTGAGTCAACCTTAGCCGGTCAGGGTTGAACTGCTGGCAATTGGCAGAGTTAACCTGCAATCCTGCATTCTGACCACTGTGCTACCACTCACCCATTTCAAGGGAATCAGGACAGGGGCAAAATGAATCTCTGGGAGATGTTATTCTAGATGTCAAGTGAAAGAAGGCCCACTTCCTTAATCCCATTAGACGATACTGTTTAACTGACTGGATCAAAGCATGCCAGCTTTTTTTGGTACAAACAGAATGGGCGGGCATGTGAGGAGACAGACAGTTCCTTCAACAGCTAGGCCATATGAGTATGAGTATGAGTAGTTTATTTATATGCCGCCCTTTTCCCTGGGGGGACTCAGGGCGGCTCACAATTCGGAAGGAAGGGAGGACAAACAAATTAACACATAAGACAGTACATCATTAAAAGCACAACATTCATACAATTCGGGTGGGTTGCGGTCTTTAACCCCAGGCCTGACGGGACAGCCAGGTTTTAAGGGCTGTGCGGAAGGTCTGGAGGGTGGTGAGGGTACGAATCTCCACGGGGAGATCGTTCCACAGGGTCGGAGCTGCCACCGAGAAGGCTCTCCTCCGCGTGGTTGCCAGTCGACATATGCCATAAAAGGCTTCATAGTGATAGTCATCTTCCTGAATTGAAAACAAAGCTAACTGGTGAACGGTGTAATAGAGTAGAGATGTTATAGAAGCAAACTGTGGCTTGCCCGTAACTCTCTGTGTGTTGCATTCTAAGCAGCCTTCAAAATGATATTGAAATATTTGGGAAAAGGTGACATTCAGCTAGATTTCAATTGATGTATTAATCTCATCAAATTGCTTCATACAAGAACGTACTAAGATCAAGTGTGCCAATATGCACCATCATTATTTAATTAAAAAAAACAACAACCCCAAATAGTGAAAGCGCATTCATGTGATTAGAATACGGAATACTCGGTTCCACCACAAATGCGTGCACAACAAAAGCGCGCCTGACTAAACCGCGGTGTCTAAAGCGCGGTGAGAAACCGCGCGACGAATTAGCGACTAATTAGCCCTAAAGCGCGCCGACAAAAGCGCGCTGACAGAAGCGCGCTGTAACGTAACCCTAAACCTAACCCTAAACCTAACCCTAAACCTAACCCTAAACCTAACCCTAAACCTAACCCTAACCCTAACCCTAAACCTAACCCTAAACCTAACCCTAAACCTAACCCTAAACCTAACCCTAAACCTAACCCTAAACCTAACCCTAACCCTAAACCTAACCCTAAACCTAACCCTAAACCTAACCCTAACCCTAACCCTAAACCTAACCCTAAACCTAACCCTAAACCTAACCCTAAACCTAACCCTAAACCTAACTGTAAATCTTACCTTAAATGAAATTGCGCTTCTGTTGGCGCGCTGTTGTCGGCCCGCTGTTGTTGGCGCGCTTTTGAAATCGCGCTTTTAGCGCCGCGGTGTTGTCGGCGCACTTATGACGTTCGCACTTTTGACGGGTCATGGGAATACTCTACCCAGAAGAACTCTTACTTTATAATGCATTCTAGGACTAATGACACAGTGATTTGGTTTCAATTTCAAAAAAACGTTCCTGTGGCTGCATTTAGACCTCAAGGAGCTTTGTTACTTTACGAACAGAAGCCGTGTTATTAAAATAAGACTGTAGTTTTTTTTAGTTATCGATGCAAATCAGAGAAATATTTCATCTGAATGGGATGGCAGGCAAGTTAAACAAACAATGTTTATACCTCTTAAATCATAGGTCCTTGTCCAAGCATTGGTGACAACTAGTGGGAGCTGTGTGGGAGTTTCTGGATATAAACTGGAAACTCTGAGCAGGAGTAATTCCATAGCTAAAATATTATGGTATGTGACATGTTTACATGAAGTGGGATCAATCCAAGTCTCGTATCCAAAGGCCACTGAGATGAGTTGAATTCTTTCAGAAAGTGGTAGAAATGTTGGACCAGCTCTGGTTCTCGGGGGAGCTATAATAACAAAGACATGGCCGGCTGGAGGGAAGATTCACACACACACACACACATGCGAGGTAATAAAGATAATTCAGAAACTGGAATTCTTCAGAAGGAAAACTTTAATATCTTTAAAGGAGCAACTAAATTAGAATTCCAAGCTGGTCGTGAATAATGTGAGAAAATGTTGCTCTTTCCAGCAAAAACATAGCAACAAAGTAATAATGTTCTGGATTATTTTAGAGCTGAAATTGCAGTCCAAATATTCTGTGGGATATCTCGCTGAAATGAGATTAATTCAGCCTAGATGGTTGAACTAGGTTAGTAGTCATCTGAGAACTAATGGAGGAAACTACACCAGCTTCTTAAGCACTGACTGGATGTTGGGGAATGGAAGGATTTAGCTGGTCATTTGCATTCTTTTAAAGGGTCGTTGAGGCCACTCATAGGTTTATCGAGGCCCTCAGGGTCAGCTGAGTAGTGCAAATGGGTGTGGAGCCTTCTTGGAACTGCTGAAAGGACTGTGTTGTGGATTGGAGATAGACAATGTTGTATCCCTCCCCCTCTATTGAGAGTGGGCTATTCAATTTTGACATAGATGGCCTCTATGGCAGTGGTGGGTTTCAAAAATTGTTCGAACCTACTCTGTGGGTGTGGCCTCCTTTGTGGGAGTGGCTTGCTGCCCATGTGACCGGATGGGAGTGGCTTGCTGCCCATGTGACCGGATATGAAGATGCCGACGACACTTAAATTTTTATTTTACCACCTTAAATTACCTCACACACAGCACTGGCATGCATAAGAATATGATGTAAACTTGTTTTTTTAAAGGCATCTTTGGTTTGCGTTAAAACAACTTCAACACACGCAATGTTCTGATTGCACCACAAACGCAGTAGTCATCCTTACCTTTCACAGAGGCACTGAGTTTTATAAATATGAGCATGATAGTGTAGAATAATCATATCCAAGGACCAGTGGTGGGTTTCAAAAATTTTTGGAACCTCTTCTGTAGGTGTGGCCTGCTTTCCGGGTCCACTGGTGGAACCTCTTCTAACCGGTTTGGTAGATTTGACAAGCCGGTTCTACCGAATAGATGCAAACTGGTAGGAATCCACCTCTGCTCTATGGCCCCTCTTTCAGTCCTCTCTGCCCAAAATGTGCTGTCTTCAAAAGAGTGGCTTTTGTCTTTTAAATGCAGGTAGACTACTGAATTTTCTCCTCGTGGATTTGTTTGTTAATGATTCTCTAAAAGGATGCAAATGACCAGCTGTCTGCAAAGAGTATAAATCCTTCCATCCCACCACCATCCAGCCAGAGCTGAAAAAGCTTCTTGGATGAGAAGTGAAACATCTTCAAATAAAAACCAGAAAGTCCAGTTGCCTCTTGAAAAAAAGCACCTTTGGGTTCCATTCCTAAGTTTGGGAGATGTTTAGTTTGGGCATCAGCAAAGGAAGGTTAGATATTAACAAGTACTACGTAAGTGTTCAATGACAAACGAGGGGAATAATTGTTTGACTGGGGCTGGACTAGAGCAATGCATTTATTGTCTCCCCATTTGCAAGAATAAATTATCTGTGGAGCCTTTCTTCAGAGTATTAAATGAAAAAAAAATGCCGGTCAATCCTAGGACATGGGTGAACCTTGCCTATATTGGAAACAGTTTTTTTCAACAGGCTGCTGGAGGGCCACATGTTCCCTACTCCTAAATTAAGACGATCAAGAGAGACATGAAAAATATCTGCAGAGAACCACCAGGCATTTGTTGCGTATATCATACTTTGCAAGTATTCTCAAAAATGCCATTAAAATAAATTTATTTCTCATAGAGATAGCACGCCAGAGACACAAGAGATTCATAAGACTTGACTTCAGACATAAGACAGCTGCAGGATGGACAGAGAGTGTTCTGTCTCTGTCTGCTCTTCATTGGATGACCAAGTTGACTATAGCCGGACTTGAAAATGGAATGTGTTTATCCTGGGGATGGCTCTTCCCATGTCTTCCTTCCCCTCCTCTGTAATCCTCCCCACTGTGCATATGAACTTGTCTTTGTTCCTGCCAGACACGCAACTGTAAATTCTCATCTCTCAAAGCCAAGATTGTAGCAACTGAATATGGCAATGGTTTCTGCAAAGGAATGCCCATGATTAACAGCTGACATTTCCTTTTTTCCCCAATCCAAAAGGGTAGAATAGTATACTGAAGTAGAATTAAGTCATCCCAAAGAGATGCTTTTGGTGGCGCTCCTGGGGACCCTCCCTCAATTATTTTGGAAGAAATGTGGTAGAAAAGTGGTAGCATATAAGATGTTTATACTGAAGGCTTCCATTTCAGCATGATGCTTCTCATCCAGGAGCAGAGGCAAACAACAGAACTAATTTTCACCATTCAGTGCAACAACACACCTATCTCTAAGCACTCACATCTCAGAAAAAGGCATGTGTGTGTATATAAGGGAAAGACAAGCAGGGTAAAGATTAGATAGACCTACCTCTGCAATTAGTTATCCTGTAAATCAACAGGAAACAACTCTAACACAGGTGCCATGATCTCCTCAGATATCTTGGCAATTCAAGAGAGTGAGCAAATTCCAACAGAATTCTAACATGCATTGGATAAATCTATCCAGAATATTTTCCCAAAATCTACCCCCACAAATCTGGCCTATTCTGAGCACTGAAGGCATTATGCCTTCCTACATACAAGAAGAGAGCATTGTAATTAATCACGAAAACACACTCTTTTTCAGCCCAATTTGTTGCATATTCCTTGAATAATTCAGTTTTTTATTCCATGCACTACCCATAAACAATTAAAGGGTTTATAGGACCTACTTTTTAGCAGATTAGCAAACACGACATTTGCCTAGTTTTGTATATTTTCCAGAGATAGAACTATACTTTCATCATTTCCAAAATAAGCTCAACAATCTCACATAATATGAGTTCAGGAAAGTTACAGTCTTGATTTATACTTACCCATTTTTTTTAAAAAAAAATGAGAATTACTATTATCATCAAAGCCCAGTTCAGTTGAGCTGATTGATATTCCCAGTTCTGCAAGCAAATAAAACTCAGTCTCTTTGATGATGAGATGTCTGTATCTTTGTGTTGAAGAGCTGCTCATTTTGGAGAGCAGAAATTCTGGGATTGTCTTTGCTCTCCAGGTCAACCAAACATCCATCGTCTATGCAATCCATCCACAGATAGTATTTGAAAATTGGCTGTCTCTATATCTGATAACTAATTTTACAGAAAAAAAATTGGAATTACTATTTTGTTTTAAGAAGTCAGCAAGGCATTTTCCTGGATTGGTTTCACAAGCCTTGTGACTTTATACCAATCAGATATACATATTTTAGTTAAAACCTTAAATGCAATTCGGAAGGCTATTATTCAACTTCAGAAATAGTATATTAGCTGTGTAATTTTTTTCCTTTCTTACCAAAGGAGGCCTCTGCATTCTTCATGGGGTTCAAAGAAACTTTAATTCAGAAATGAGCTAGATGAGCAACAGAAAATTCTTTTTGTATTAAAATTTTTTATTTTTTATAAATGTATTAAATCAATGCGTGAGCAGTGTGTCACCTGGGTGTCATACAGTCTAATCAGTGGTGGGTTTCAAAAATTGTTCGAACCTGGTCTGTGGGTGTGGCCTCCTTTGTGGGAGTGGCTTGCCGCCCATGTGACCGGATGGGAGTGGCTTGCCGCCCATGTGACCGGATATGAAGATGCCGACGACACTTGTCAGAACCACCTTAAATTACCTCACACACAGCACTGGCATGCATAAGAATAGGATGTCAACTTGTTTTTTAAAAGGCATCTTTGGTTTGCGTTAAAACAACTTCAACACACGCAATGTTCTGATTGCGCCAGAAATGCAGTAGTCATCCTTACCTTTCACAGAGGCACTGAGTTTTATAAATATGAGCATGATAGTGTAGAATAATCATATCCAAGGACCAGTGGTGGGTTTCAAAAATTTTTGGAACCTCTTCTGTAGGTGTGGCCTGCTTTCCGGGTCCACTGGTGGAACCTCTTCTAACCGGTTCGGTAGATTTGACGAACCGGTTCTACTGAATAGGTGCGAACTGGTAGGAACCCACCTCTGATTCTAATACAAATAAAAATAATAAAGTTATTATTATTATTTTCATAATTGTTACATTCAGTCAAATAATAATACATATTTATATTAGGTTGCAATCTATCATTGTTTAATTGCTCCACATTTTCTCTTATTATTATTTCCATTTTATTATATAAAAATGTATACATGAATATTCCCCCTTCTCTTATTTCTATCACTTATTCTAGCTTTTAATCATGTCACCCTTTACTAAAAGACTTCTCCTTTCTTTCCTATCTAACTTCTGATCATGTCTGATCTACGTAAAGAAGAAAAGCAATAAGCAAAGAGAGAGAAAGAGAGAGAAAAGGAGAGCAACAGAAAATTCCTAAAGGCTCCAACTTCGATGGCACTTGGCATAAAACCAAATGAAATACCACTGACCTATGTGAAAACTGAATTTTGCCAGATTTTTTAAAATCTTCCTTTATCCTCCCTGCAAGTTTCACCCAAATGTGTTGTAAAAGTAAAAATTTCTGTTCTGCTCATATGGGAACCCCAAACCATAATCAAATTTCCTGTATGAAATAAAATGTTCCTGTAGGGCAAAAAGGCAATGAAGCAACACAGACTTGTGAACTTATAAAACGAAGACCCATCTGAAATGATTCTTTTTTTAAAAAAAAATAATAATAATTGCAGCATATATCCATAGAGTAACAAACAGAGAGTTTGGTAAGATTTGTGTTAGTACTTTCATTATGTGTTTGCCGTTGCAGCAACGGAGCTCTTTCCTTTTCCTTTACTCTTAATTTTGAAAACCTTTTCTGAGGTGGTTCTGACACCACTCATATACAACTGAAAATTAGGGGAAGGGAAGGATATCCACAAGCTGTTTAGACTGGAAGCTGGCTTTTTCAGGCCCCGTTGAATGCAGCACAAATGAAGCAACAGACTGTTCTTTCAGGAAGCCAAGTTGTTTTTAAATGTTAATCTGTTTATTGACTAATGCTGGCAGTGTCAGGATGAATGTTTGGGTTTTGGAATCTAGTGCAAATGTCTCTAGGAGCTGTCAAGAATACAGGCTGCAAAGCAACACAAGCCACCTGCAGGGGTTTGTCATGATCAAGAATCAAAGCGCCAGAAAAAAATAGAACATAGATGCCAAGAATAGAGAGAAACACACACACACACACACACACACACACACACACACACACACACACACGTCCACTGCATGATGTAGGCCTCTACACTGAAGATTATGGACTGTCATCTTCTTAGTGGATAGATAGGATTTGATTTCTTATCTAGGGATGAGAGAGAGTGAGAGTAAAGTGGTTAAAAGTTATTCAGTCAGTTTCTGCGTCTAAAGGAGGACTGGAACCCAAATCTCTCTAATCTTAAATGAGAAAATTAACCACTGTACCACACTGTTGTGTGTGTGTAGTAGTAGTAGTAATAGCAATAGCAATAGCAGTTAAACTTATATACCGCTTCATAGGGCTTTCAGCCCTCTCTAAGCGGTTTACAGAGTCAGCATATTGCCCCCAACAACAATCCGGGTCCTCATTTTACCCACCTCGGAAGGATGGAAGGCTGAGTCAACCCTGAGCCGGTGAGATTTGAACAGCCGAACTGCAGAACTGCAGTCAGCTGAAGTAGCCTGCAGTGCTGCATTTAACCACTGCACCACTTCGGCTCCTAGTAGTAGTAGTAGTAGTAGTAGTAGTAGTAGTAGTAGTAGTAGACAACGTAGTAGACTTCAAATCCTTGGAGGATGAAAAACTGCTGCTAATTATAGTAAGATGTTCTTTGACTAATGGAGCATGTCATTTGTAGCTTCTCTGGAGTTGTCCCAGTGTCGGCTTGGAGCAAGACAAGAAAATGTTTTCTCCCATTAAAAACCTGCCCCATTAACACAAGACAGCTGCTCTCCTTTTTCAGACAATGCTGAGATTTAAATCTTTGCTGCTCTCTTCCAAATCCTGTAGAACCAGGGTTGACTTCTCCACAACTGAAACGAAACCTGGGTATTCGCTTCATTCGAAATGCCATCAGCTGACATAACTTGCTGCTTTTCAAAAGCCTTATGAGACAGCAGCTCTGCCCTCCTTATGGAGCCGAGCCATTAATGATAAAGCCAAAGTTGAAAGACTATGGCATAAACTGGCCATGGTGCTCCTAATGGTTATCGGCACGCTGGATGCCATACCCAAAAAAATCTTAGGAAATCTGAACATTGACAATAGCAATAGCAATAGCAATAGCAGTGGACTTATATACCGCTTCATAGGCCTTTCAGGCCTCTCTAAGCGGTTTACAGAGAGTCAGCATATTGCCCCCAACAATCTGGGTCCTCATTTTACCCACCTCGGAAGGATGGAAGGCTGAGTCAACCCTGAGCCGGTGAGATTTGAACCGCTGACCTGCTGATCTAGCAGTAGCCTGCAGTGCTGCATTTAACCACTGCGCCACCTTGACAAGATTTCCTTCTGGACATTGCAAAAGGCCACACTGCCTGGATCCATATACCATAGATTGCCAAGATTCTTGGGAAGAACTCAATGCGTATGAAGGCCAATATCAGCTAAAGAACTGGCAGCTATGTTTTCATCTTGCTGTGTGTATAATAGTAATAACAAGAATTCAACACCTCCCTGCAAAATGTCTTAGTAGTCTTAGAAGACATACTGGTGGGAGGGGGCTGAAAGACATACTGATGTTAGAAGACATACTGGTCGGGCAGGGAGAAGACTGATTTGCTATCCTCTCCTCTTTCCCCTCTTCTTCCCTCCTTCAAGTTGCAAAAAGTAGACTGCCACAAACCAGAACCCAGCCATTTTTAAGTTCTTCAGAACAAATGAGCCTAAACCGGTTCTTCTATTCTTAATGGATGCTATGGAGCCTCAACAGCAATTTAATGTGAAGCAGTTGGAAAGTAGAAATGCCAGCTACTGGGTGCCAAGTTGTTTGCACCCAGTAGCTGTTTGCACCCACACTGGCACAGGCTGGAGATAAGAAGCTGCAACTCTGGCCACTTCAAAGACATGTTTCCTCATGATGAAAAGGTCTGGATTGTTTCTCTCCAACAGGTGACACAAGACCTACTCCATAAAGGAGTACCAGAAGATGCCAGAGTCAAAGAAAAAGAACTAGAAAAAAATCACAAAATATTGCGACCTGGTCATCGAAACTGCATGGCTATGGATGAAACATGTAAGAGTGATACCCATTGTCATGGGGGCATTTGGCACCATGTCCAAGAATTTTACAAAACACATAAAGAAATTGCAGCTTCCTGCAATCACACCAGAGGAATTGCAAAAAACTGCACTACTAGGAACATCATATATTTTAAGAAGGTACTTGGTTGACACCTAGAGCAGCAACCCATATCAACCATTGGCACCAATCAGTGGTATTTCTGACACATCTTTAAATGTTCACTTGACTGTGTTTCATGTTGAATGAATAAAAGAAATAATAATAATAATGATAATACCATCAAACATCCAGATTTGCCTATCCCAGGTCCTTGGTAAGGACTCGATAGGTAGACAAAAATGCCAAACCCAGACTGAACATCTGGCTGACTGTGCGATGATGATGATGATGATGATTAACAACAACAACAACAACAACAACAACAACAACAACAACAACAACAACAACAACAGGCCTCTACACACAATCAGGCACTCAGGACAACATACATCTTAAGAAGGTACTTGGTTGATACCTAGGATGCTGGCAGCAATCCGTATCAACCATTAGCACCAGTCAATAGCATTTGTAATGCATTTTTGAAAGTTCAGTTGACTGAATTTCATGTTTAATGAATAAAGTATATAATAAGCAGTGGTGGGTTTCAAAAATTGTTCGAACCTACTCTGTGGGTGTGGCCTCCTTTGTGGGAGTGGCTTGCCGCCCATGTGACCGGATATGAAGATGCCGACGACACTTGTCAGAACCACCTTAAATTACCTCACACACAGCACTGGCATGCATAAGAATATGATGTAAACTTGTTTTTTAAAAGGCATCTTTGGTTTGCGTTAAAACAACTTCAACACACGCAATGTTCTGATTGCATCACAAACGCAGTAGTCATCCTTACCTTTCACAGAGGCACTGAGTTTTATAAATATGAGCATGATAGTGTAGAATAATCATATCCAAGGACCAGTGGTGGGTTTCAAATTTTTTTGGAACCTCTTCTAACCAGTTTGGTAGATTTGACGAACCGGTTTTACCGAATAGGTGCGAACTGGTAGGAACCCACCTCTGATAATAAGCCTCCACATACAATCAGGCACCACATAAATATGGTAGATAGAATAGCCCAAAGCACACATTCTGGTAGAGAGAGTTTCCCTGCGGATGGGCTTCAGCATGAGTCCAAAAGCTTGGAAGACTAAACCTCTGATCCCAGTGACCAACCCAGATTGGATCCTACAAAAAAAAAAGGCAGTTGTTCTTTGTGCAAATTCAGGGGGAAACTGAAAATTGCACAGGAGGCTAGTTACATGCCCTTGCACACACAGCAGTGCCTTCCTGCTTTGAAAATGAAATCATCTACTAGCTCAGCCCTAGTAGAAACAGCAGTTTGGGAATGTGCCACAGTCAGTAGCTCTCTTGGGATTCCCGATGGTGGCCTTGGTGAGGTTTACATGACAACGTCATTAAGAATAGTGCAAGGATTGTCCCTGAGCTGGTCTGACTGGGTACAAATTATCTATGCCTAACTACGTAGATCCTACGTTGATAATATAGCAACCTTTCAATCTTTCTCATAGCCATCCTGTCGAGGTTTCTGAGAGCTGCAAGCGTTACAGAACATGATGTGGAGTTTGTTAATTGATACAAGGTGCAAGGAGATGAGTGAACAGCTGCCTGAACTAATTGAATCTGCTCCAAGAAAAATTCTCACAGCGTTCTCTTTAGCAAGATTTATTGATCCGAAAGAAATAGGGAATACAGTACGTGAATTCCAGCGAGCAAAGGGAAATTTCAGTGACATTAGGGAAGAGATTTCTTGGGCCTCTTTTCTGCAGCCTTATTGTGGATAAGAGGGGAATAACTCTTTTTGACTGATGGGAAGTTTACAGCTAATTGTCTACATAATGGTTCTTTGGATCTTTAGCAGTCTGAGAACCAATTCTTACACTTAGATGGCGGCAAGCAGATGCAGGAACTCTCAGTCTTCGTTAGCTCATCCAACGTTTTTCAGCCTAGAGTGCCCAGAGCCAACATGGCAGCAATTTGTATGTGCAAACTCCAGATCATGACAAAATTCTTTTGTCATAATATGGGGCCCTAAGACATTTGTCTTGTGTTGTAATATAGTTGCAGAGCCACGCTGAACCACACAGGAGAAAACAAACTCCTAAAACCCCATAACATCCTGATAGTTCATAACATAACATCCTGAGATGTGCCCTACCAATGATGCCCAGGATTTGACCATATATAGACAGAACTTCCCTGAGCAGTAGATTAGAAATTGTACTTTTACCGGCTGTTTTTAACCACATGCTATTGCTCCTCCTGCCTTTGTCCTATCTCAATAAAAGGGGCTCTCAGACCCCCAATCTGGGTCGCTCCATCCCGAGAAAGATCGTGTCCTGTCTTTTCTCCACATTGGCCTCATGGACGAACCACAGGAGCGTCACAGTCTTGGGGTCTGAAAAGCTATACAGCTTTTCAGACCCCAAGACAAATGTCTTAGGGCCCCATATGTCTCTGATTTTAGCCATATGATATGCATGTTATTAGGCAGTGTCCTTAGAAACCCAAGGTGTGACATCTCAGACAAATTGTGCTTGTTTTGCAATAACTATTATTGCAAAAAGTCACTTTTAAAAAAAAGATACAGAATGGAGTCTGTGAGAAAGTGTCTTATTCTTTTAATAATATTAAGCAGTGAGGTATCTTTGAACATGTTAGTGCCAAGATGTATGACTTAGCTCATTACTCTTTCAGGTAAAAACACTTTTTCAATTCTTCCATACCATCCCTTTATTTATTTCTGAAGCCTTGTTGGGGAAGCGCGCCCTTCTATTATTTTTATTCAGTGTTGGAAGTTGGAAAAACCTTAATAATTTCCTGCACATAAGCCAGTGGTGTATCAGTAGAAATGAATCTGCTTCACACCATCCAGTCCTACGAGAGGTCATGGCTTAGCTTAATTAATTGAATTGAATTGAATTTATTGCACTTATATGCCGCCCTTTTCCCCGGAGGGGACTCAGGGGGGCTCACAATCCAAGCCAGGGAAGGGGATACAGATAAGGGATAAAAAGACAAACAAAACAATACACAATTTAAAAACACACAACAACCATACCATTCGAGGGGGGGGGGCAAAAGCTCTTTAGCCCCAGGCCTGTCGGAACAGCCAGGTTTTAAGGGCTTTGCAGAAGGCCTGGAGGGTGGTGAGGGTTCGAATCTCCACGGGGAGCTCATTCCAGAGGGTTGGAGCAGCCACAGAGAAGGCTCTCCTCCGGGTAGTCGCCAGCCGGCATTGGCCGGCGGATGGAATTCGGAGGAGGCCTAATCTGTGGGATCTAATCGGTCTATTGGAGGTAATTGGCAGCAGGCGGTCTCTCAAGTACCCAGGTCCAATACCATGAAGGGCTTTATAAGTGACGACTAGCGCCTTGAAGCGTATCCGAAGACCAATAGGCAGCCAGTGCAGCTCGCGGAGGATAGGTGTTACGTGGGTGAACCGAGGTGCACCCACGATCGCTCGCGCGGCTGCATTCTGGACAAGCTGAAGTCTCTGAATGCTCTTCAAGGGCTGCCCCATGTAGAGCTAATTACTGCTACTTAAACATCCAGAAGCAGTTCCAGATTTAGGAATATTTCTAAGCATCAAATATGATTTTTTCCCCCAAAGAAATTTCAAAACTGTTCAGAACAAACTGTAAATTAGATCAAACTACTTCTGCTTGATTTGAGTGTAAGTATGTTCATTCGACTTTATTGTAAAGTAGATAGAGATTCCCATAACAGAATAACAGAGTTGGAAAGGATCTTGGAGGTCTTCTAGTCCAAACCCTTGCTCAAGCAGGAAACCCTATACCATTCCAGACAAATGCCCAATCTTTTCTTAAAAACCTCCAGTGTTGGAGCATTCACAACTTCCGGAGGCAAGTCGTTCTAATTGTTCTCATTGTTAGGAAATCCCTCCTTCATTCTAGGTTGAATCTCCTCTTGATTAATTTCTATCCTTTGCATCTTCTCCTGCCTTCAGGTGCTTTGGAGAAAATATTTATCTCTTGTGTTCAAAGCAGCTTCCATTGAAAACATAAAGAGAAGCATTTAAAGCTTAAAGCATAACTGCTAATGAGATTCTGCAATGAAGAGATGCTTCAGTGTGACTCTGAGCCAGTGGTGGGATTCAATTCTTTTTTTACTACCAGTTCTGTGAGCATGGCGTGGCTTGGTGGCAGGGGAAGGATACTGTAAAATCCCCATTCCCTCCCCACTCCAGGGGAAGGTTACTGCAAAATCCCCATCCCCTCCCAATCATCTGGGACTCGGGAGGCAGAGGATAGATGGGGGTGGGGCCAGCCAGAGGTGGTGCTTACCGGTTCTCCAAACTACTCAAAATTTCTGCTACTGGTTCCCCAGAACTGGTCAGAACCTGCTGAATACCACCCCTGCTCTCAGCACAGTACATTTTTGCAGCTGCTTTGTGAAATAGCTTGATTCCTTCTTCTAAAAGTCAAAGCAAAACTATCATATTACTTTTGTTCTGCATACCTTCTGGAGCTTCCAGAGCACATCCAGTCGCTTAAAGACACTTCTTTGCAGCTGTACGAGCAGAAAGTAATGGAGGGAGAGAGAGCACTGAAACTCCTTGAATAAGCCAATCAGATCTTTACTGCTCCTCATCAAGGGAGAGAACAAGGCCCTAGTGGTGGTAGAGTGTAATTGCTTAATTATCAACCTTAATGCAGGGCTGTCAAACTCCGGGCTTGTGGGCTGGATGCATCATGCGCAGGCCACACCCACGCCCGGTTTAGCAAAGGAATAAAAAGCCCTGATGCATCATGCGACGATGGCGTGATGATGTGAGTTTGACACCCCTGCCTTAACTCATGAAAGATAAGCCTACTTACCTGCAGTTCTAATCAGCTTCTGCTAGTATCCTCTGCTTTCAGCTGAAAGCATCTGTTAAAAGAAGAACAGCCAAGCACAGCCAGGATGATATCCAGTTCTGATTCTATCTAAGTGGGGTACAGGTGTAATATAGGTTCAATAGGAGCATATCTAAGGAATGCTCAACAACATCGTAATGTTAGCTACCAAAGATTACTGAAAGCCACAAATCTCTTATCATTCTGTAAAAACTTCCCGCCAAGTTTCTTCTCTAGGCTGTCTTGAATTTGAATGAAAATTCCCAGAATCAGCAGGTATATTGAAGTGTCTTTATTATATACTAGCTGGCTTTGTCCGGGTATTTATTTATAGGGGGAAGATGTCTGGACTAAACGTGATTTCTAATGTTGGATTTTCCCCCTTATGAGAGGGAGCCCCCTTGTGGAATACCATGATGCCGTTACCATGGCAACTCCACTGCACTGTACAGTAGAAGCATTGTATGGCAGTACAGTAGAAGCCATTTGAAGGCACAGCAGGCTGTATTATAACAGATCACACACCCCGATGGGTGTTAGGGGTGTCTTACCCCCATAGTACTTGTTTCCAGACAATAAGTCATCTGTGTACCAAGTTTGGTAAAATTACTCGAGGCGTTCCAGAGTTATGCTGGAACATACACACACAGCCATTTATATTTATTTATTTACACACACACACACACACACACACACGTGTGTGTGTGTGTGTGTGTGTGTGTGTGTCATTTGTGCTGATAAATAAATAAAGGGAGACTAGTATAGATCTATTTCAAGCTATTTAGCTCTCATCAGCTAGCCATACCCTTACTGGGATTTGAACCTGTGCTGTATTACATATTAGGCAGTTGTGTTAGCCACTAAGCCACAGGTTCTCCTCCTTTATCAGCTAAGCCAGGGAAATAGGTATGTATTGTGTCACAACCCCTGGTATGCCCAAATATGGGAGGAAGCATACTGCTCACCCCAGGAGACCATCCAGACAGAAAGCCATTATTTTTACTGTTGCCTTTGTTACATTTGTGACAAAGTCATTTGTAACATGGCTTTCTGTCTGGATGGTCTCCTGGGGTGAGCCGATAGACAGATCTATTTGGGCATACAAGGGTTGTGTGTATATATATAGTAGTGATCTTCCTCCCATATTTGGGCATACCGGGGGTTGTAAAAATCTAATAGATACCTTTCACCCTGGCTTTGCTGATAACGGATAAGAGCCTGTGGCCTAATGGCTAAAATGTCTGCCTAGTATGTAATATAGCCTAGGTTCAAATCCCAGTAAGGGTATGGCTAGCTGATGAGAGCTAAATAGCTTGAAATAGATCTATACTAGTCTCCCTTTATTTATTTATCAGCACAAATACAACAAAATGTAACAAAAAGGCAACAGTAAAAATATAGGGTTTCTGCCTGGATGGTCTCTTGTGACGAGCCGAAGGACAGAGAATGGAAGTAGTGATCTTCCTCCCATATTTGGGCATACCGGGGTTGTGACACAATACAAACCTATATCCCTGGCTTAGCTAACACAACTGCCTAATATGTAATACAGCACAGGTTCAAATCCCAGTAAGGGTATGGCTAGCTGATGAGAGCTAAATAGCTTGAAATAGATCTATACTAGTCTCCCTTTATTTATTTATCAGCACAAATGCAACACACACACACACACACACACACACACACACACACACACACACACACACACACACACACACACACACACACACATATATATATATATATATATATATATATATATATATATATATATATATATATATATATATATATACTTAAAGTCACAACCCCTGGTATGCCCAAGTATGGGAGGAAGGTCACACTTCCACTTTCTGTCATTAGGCTCGTCACAAGAGACCATCCAGACAGAAACCCAATATTTTTTACTGTTGCCTTTTTTTGTTACATTTGGTATATTTATGCTGATAAATAAATAAAGGGAGACTAGTATAGATCTATTTCAAGCTATTTAGCTCTCATCAGCTAGCCATACCCAAGTTTGGGAATCGAACCTGTGCTCCATTGCCTCCCAGGCAGGGAGTTAACCATTTGAGCTACAGAGAACGACTCCTTATCAGCCAGCCAGGGTGGGAGGTATATACTTAAAGTCACAACCCCTGGTATGCCCAAGTATGGGAGGAAGGTCACACTTCCACTTTCTGTCATTATTTATTTATCAGCATAAATATACCAAATGTAACCAAAAAAGGCAACAGTAAAAAATATTGGGTTTCTGTCTGGATGGTCTCTTGTGACGAGCCTAATGACAGAAAGTGGAAGTGTGTGTGTGTGTGTTGCATTTGTGCTGATAAATAAATAAAGGGAGACTAGTATAGATCTATTTCAAGCTATTTAGCTCTCATCAGCTAGCCATACCCTTACTGGGATTTGAACCTGTGCTGTATTACATATTAGGCAGTTGTGTTAGCTAAGCCAGGGATATAGGTTTGTATTGTGTCACAACCCCGGTATGCCCAAATATGGGAGGAAGATCACTACTTCCATTCTCTGTCCTTCGGCTCGTCACAAGAGACCATCCAGGCAGAAACCCTATATTTTTACTGTTGCCTTTTTGTTACATTTTGTTGTATTTGTGCTGATAAATAAATAAAGGGAGACTAGTATAGATCTATTTCAAGCTATTTAGCTCTCATCAGCTAGCCATACCCTTACTGGGATTTGAACCTAGGCTATATTACATACTAGGCAGACATTTTAGCCATTAGGCCACAGGCTCTTATCCGTTATCAGCAAAGCCAGGGTGAAAGGTATCTATTAGATTTTTACAACCCCCGGTATGCCCAAATATGGGAGGAAGATCACTACTATATATATACACACAACCCCTGTATGCCCAAATAGATCTGTCTATCGGCTCACCCCAGGAGACCATCCAGACAGAAAGCCATGTTACAAATGACTTTGTCACAAATGTAACAAAGGCAACAGTAAAAATAATGGCTTTCTGTCTGGATGGTCTCCTGGGGTGAGCAGTATGTATCTGGGTGCATAAATATACCATATATATATATATATATATATATATATATATATATATATATATATATATATATATATATATATATATATATATATATATATATATATATATATATATATATATATATATATATATATATATATATATATATATATATATATATATATATGTATATATATATATATATATATATATATATGTATATATATATATATATATATATATATATATATATATATATATATATATATATATATATATATATATATATATATATATATATATATATATATATGCCATTTCAAGCAGCTGATCTAACAGTATGAAGATGCAGCCCCTTCCTATTCTGTGCCCTTCCCACGGTTTGATGGAACGGCAGCCTTGGCTCCTCAGTCTTACTGGTAGGGTGGCAGTCCGTTTTTGACATTTTCAGCATTCTTGCCCTGGGAAATTCAGCTTCCAATGCATCTCCCACACTCTCTGGATGACACTGTATAATAACAGCAGTGGTCGAGATTTAAACCTCCTTTTCCAGCTTCCCTAACAGAATATATTCTTTGATACTGATTCAGTCCTATTCATCTTGTATCTTTGACTCCTTGAGATTTCATTTCATTTTATCAATGGTTAGGCTATATACTCCTAAATGGCAGCTTCCTACAGAGAAAATCCGTTTGTGTAAAATAATCAAGAAAGCAAAAATAAAACCTCAAAATTATGGACTGCACAGGTCAGAAGCCCAACATGAAAACTTGGATGTTTAGAGTCGTCCTTGTCTCTTTCTCATTTGCAAGGCCAATAAAATGCATAGGGCTCAAATCTTAATTCCAGGTAAAGAAGGATTTCACCAAATGAGCAATTATCTGCTGATCTGATACATTCTGCTTGATATTTAAAGTCACTTTACATTGGCATAATAGAATTATTTTTGGTGTTCTGTTAGGTGGACAGGAACAAGCCGTGCATAAGAATCTTTTCATCCACTGACCATCAGCCAGGGAGCAGAACAGTGGTGGGTTTCAAAAATTGTTCGAACCTACTCTGTGGGCGTGGTCTCCTATGTGGGAGTGGCTTGCCACCCATGTGACCAGATATGAAGATGCCGACGACACTTGTCAGAACCACCTTAAATTACCTCACACACAGCACTGGTATGCATAAGAATACGATGTAAACTTGTTTTTTAAAAGGCATCTTTGGTTTGTGTTAAAACAACTTCAACACACGCAATGTTCTGACTGCACCACAAACGCAGTAGTCATCCTTACCTTTCACAGAGGCCCTGAGTTTTATAAATAGGAGCATGATAGTGTAGAATAATCATATCCAAGGACCAGTGGTGGGTTTCAAATTTTTTTGGAACCTCTTCTGTAGGTGTGGCCTGCTTTCCGGGTCCACTGGTGGAACCTCTTCTAACCGGTTCGGTAGATTTGACGAACCGGTTCTACCGAATAGGTGCGAACTGGTAGGAACCCACCTCTGGAGCAGAACCTCAAAAGATAAATGAAGTATCCTTCCTCCATTAAAACACAGTGAATTGATCCAACGTACCAATTATTCCTCATTGAAAAAATTTATATCTTCAGTCTGATTGTTCAGCCTAGAAGCATGAGTCTGGCTGATGGATAAACCTCTGTAGGCTAGAAAGAAACCTTACAACAATGGAGAGAGAAGAATCTTTATGTCTATGGAAATTCTCAGTCATCCAGGTCATGGTTGTCCTGCAGATGCTTTTTCAAAAGCCAACTGGACTTTTTTTTTTGTTTTCCCTTGAAAATGTTTCCTTTCTCATCTGAGAAGCTTCTTCAGTTCTTCTCAGAAGCAAATTCTTGGATGAAAAACAAAACATCTTCAAGGGAAAACCAAAGAAAGTTTCAAATTGCCTCTTGAAAAAATACCGTATTTTTCGGAGTATAAGACACACCTTTTTCCCTCAAAAAAAGAGGGTGAAAATCTGGGTGCATCTTATACACTGAATACAGGCCTCCCAAAACCCCACCCCCTTTGCAAAAATGGCAGTGCATAGCCTTTAGGAGGCTTCTAGAGTGCTGCTGGGGCTGGGGAGGGCAAAAATGAGTGAAAACGGCCCATTTTTTGCTTGTTTTTGCCCCCCCCCCATCCCCCAGGAGCGCTTTACAAGCCTCTTAAAGGCTATTCGTGGCATTTTTTGACAAAAAAACCGGCCCATTTTCACGAAAAACAGGCCGTTTTTGGAATGTTTGCAGAGTGCAAAACCTTTTTAAAAACAATTTGCCTCTTCAAAATCTTGGTGTGCCTTATACTGCGGTGCGTCTTATACTCTGAAAAATATGGTACCTTTGGGACGATCATCTTTCTGCTGCCCCAGTGCTTTGTTCCTCTTTTAAAAGGGTGGAATTGCTCTCCAACCAAAGGATGCTGCAGAACAACCTCTCTTTCTCAATAAGGATATGAGCGACCAGCTGGGTTCCTTCCTTCCAAGCTCGTGGCAAGCATCCCGAGCCAAGGTGGCGCAGTGGTTAGGGTGCAGTACTGCAGGCCACTTCAGCTGACTGCTATCTGCAGTTCAGTGGTTCAAATCTCACCGGCTCAAGGTTGACTCAGCCTTCCATCCTTCCGAGGTGGGTGAAATGAGGACCCAGACTGTGGGGGCGATATGCTGACTCTGTAAACCGCTTAGAGGGGGCTGAAAGCCCTATGAAGCAGTATATAAGTCTAACTGCTATTGCTATTGCTATCCCAAGTCTTCACAGATGAGTAGGGGCTTGCAAATCCAGTTGTATCCTTTTTGAAATGCAAGGCTTTGAATTGGATAAAAATTTGCTAGGATGACCTGGAATATTTTCTCCACAGTCAACAGATAAAAGGGCAGTTGTTGCTTATCTTTATTGAAAAGAGCAAGTTATCTTGTGCGGACAACAGCCCAGGCACCTCCACCTTCAAGAATGGAACTGAGGGAGGTTATTGAATGCAAGGAACTTCGGACTGTGATTACAGCTGAAGTTCTGGTTAATTTTAGCGTTATTTTTTCTCACTGGGCAGGTAGGGGGCGCCATTTGACAGCTGGTGAAATAAACAAGGTCTTGTAGAGCGGACAGTGAGCATTTCTTTACAACCCCCCCCCCCAAATATTTCTAACTGACCCAAATTCTGTAGCCCCAGCTAGTTAAAATGTAGATAAGTAATCTTTTCAAAATATGACATAAGAGACAAAATGCCTGCAATAGAATGAACGCTGTGTTTCAGTAACTAAAAGTTTTATAGGCTTCAACTCCAGAAATTTAAAGAAGCTGCTGAAACACATATTTGCGTGAGCTTTTAGTTCTTATTCATTTCAAGACATTTCAGAGAGCATTTATTTATTTACTAGCTTCAAAAGCTGCTTGATTTCATTACAGCGCTGGGAAGCACACAACAGAACTGCAAAACAATATAAGTACAATGTATAAACAGGCCTGCAGGAAACGAAATAAGCAAAATAAGCCATTTATATTTCTTTAACAATACGGCAACCTAAACATAGTAAGTCATTTATATTGAAAACAAATGCATAAGTAATGCGGTTAGTGCATGTGATGCTAAAGAAGGGGGTCCAAAATATTTTCTACTCAAGGACAGTGAGGCAGTTAGATCTTTTTAGACTGGATTGAATAAATTTTCCAATTCCTGTCTTTTTAGCTGGTAATCTATTCATTCAATTTATTGGCTGCCCATCTTACTACATGGCAACTCTGTGTGATGGATATAATTCCACATTGGCAAGATAGTCTCCTCTCTGGTTGGGAGCAATTGTGATTCATTCAGGTAAGTAAGGATTTGAATATTGCCTAAAGGCAGTGGTGAAATTCATTTTTTTTTTACTACCGGTTCTGTGGGCGTGGCTTGGTGGGCGTGGCAGGGGAAGGATATTGCAAAATCTCCATTCCCACCCCACTCTGGTGCCAGGCAGAGGTGTATTTGCCGGTTCTCCGAACTACTCAAAATTTCCACTACTGGTTCTCCAGAACCAGCTGAATTTCACCCCTGCCTAAAGGTTTTTCATTGGGCCACAATTTACTGTTCTGCCAAATGGATGGAGAATAGAGCATTCCTCTATATGTCCAAAGGAACATATTATTTCAGGGGGAATCCAATCTGGATGAGGTAGAAAGCAAATTCAAATATCTTCAAGTGATATTCACGAAAAGAGGCTTCCAACAACCAGTTCACCAAATTGCTCAGAAAGTTAACAACCGGTTCTCCTGGTGTGGTGCAAACTGGCTGAATCCCACCAATGGATACACATCCATGAATGTTGGTATCAGAGATGGTATGCAGCCAGTTCTGGAGAACCAGTAGTGGAAATTTTGAGTAGTTTGGAGAACTGGCAAATAGGCTGGCCCCGCCCCTGCTGCCTCCCAGCTGATCTTCTTTTGTTGCTCTTAAAAGGAGAATGGAGCTGGAAAGCAGGTAAATGGGATGAGGAGGGAATGGAGATTTTGCAATAACCTTCCCCCAGGAGTGGGGAGGGCATGGGGATTTTGCAGTATCCTTCTCATGTCATGCCCACAAAGCCACGCCCACAGAACTGGTAGTGAAAATTTTTTGAGTCCTACCACTGGTTGGTATCCCATTTAAAGACTTCAATTTAAAAAGTGTTCGGTTTCTGTATAAAGCCATGTTGTGTCTTAGCAGGATTTGATAAACAAATCTCACGTCATTCTAAACTATAGATAATGGTTTTGAAATCACAATGACTGGCCTCAACCACTATAATAAATTCAGCCAAAATAATTGCATGATGGGTAAAAACAGTATACTTGTGTATAACAAGTCAAGAGGAAAACATATGATCAATATGAGAACCTATTTAATATAGTGGTCTAGTCTATACTAATACTAATGCTAATGCTAATGCTAATGCTAATGCTAATGCTAATGCTAATGCTAATGCTAATGCTGCTAATGCTGCTAATGCTGCTAATGCTGCTAATGCTGCTAATGCTGCTAATGCTGCTAATGCTGCTAATGCTGCTAATGCTGCTAATGCTAATGCTAATGCTAATGCTAATGCTAATGCTAATGCTAATGCTAATGCTAATGCTAATGCTGCTAATGCTGCTAATGCTGCTAATGCTGCTAATGCTGCTAATGCTGCTAATGCTAATGCTAATGCTAATGCTAATGCTAATGCTAATGCTAATGCTAATGCTAATGCTAATGCTAATGCTAATGCTAATGCTAATGCTACTAATGCTACTAATGCTACTAATGCTACTAATGCTACTAATGCTGCTAATGCTAATGCTAATGCTAATGCTACTAATGCTAATACTAATGCTAATGCTAATGCTAATGCTAATACCACTAATACCACTAATACCACTAATACCGCTAATACCGCTAATACCGCTAATGCTAATGCTAATGCTAATGCTAATACTACTAATGCTACTAATGCTGCTAATGCTGCTAATGCTGCTAATGCTGCTAATGCTGCTAATGCTGCTAATGCTGCTAATGCTAATGCTAATGCTAATGCTAATGCTAATGCTACTAATGCTACTAATGCTACTAATGCTACTAATGCTACTAATGCTACTAATGCTACTAATGCTAATGCTAATGCTAATGCTACTAATGCTAATACTAGTGCTAATGCTAATGCTAATGCTAATACCACTAATACCACTAATACCACTAATACCGCTAATACCGCTAATACCGTTAATGCTAATGCTAATGCTAATGCTAATACTACTAATGCTACTAATGCTACTAATGCTACTAATGCTACTAATGCTACTAATGCTACTAATGCTACTAATGCTACTAATGCTACCAATACCAATACCACTACTAATACTACTAATACTACTAATACTACTAATACTACTAATACTACTAATACTAATAATACTACTAATACTACTAATACTACTAATACTAATACTAATACTAATACTAACCTACCAGGTTAGGGAAACGTGAGTTCTAGTTCCATCTTAAACACAAAGCCAACTGGGTGATTTCAGTCCTAAGGAGGCAATCACTTCTGAAAATACTGCCAAGAAAACTGTAGGACTTTGCCCAGTTACTCACCAGGAGTCAAATTTGACTTGAAAATATACACACACCATTGAACATGTATTTTCTTTCTGTTATGCAACTTGTATTTATTCTTTGTCTTTTACAGAACTGTAACATTTGAATACACGAACTTTAACATTAGTTTC
Source organism: Thamnophis sirtalis (assembly GCF_051295495.1). Classification (NCBI taxonomy): domain Eukaryota; kingdom Metazoa; phylum Chordata; class Lepidosauria; order Squamata; family Natricidae; genus Thamnophis; species Thamnophis sirtalis. Next base: position 137,756,128 of record NW_028261385.1, on the reverse strand, counting down.
ACCTGATGCCCCTTTTTGCAGAAATGAAGTTATGTTCAGTATAATATTTACCCCTCTGAATATTTTTGTGGTGGTTACAAAAGTTGTTGTGTCTGTCTAATTCTTATAATATTAATTTTAAATTTTAAATTATTAGGATATATCTTAGTACAGTGTAATTGATTCCCAAAACATGTTTAAATGAGCTAAAGGGGGAGCTCCAGACCACTGTAACATTTCATTACATTGTATTTGATTATTCAATGGTTATACATAAATTGAAATAAGAAAGGTTGCTGTCATTTTTAATTGTGTGGACTTTTCCCTAAAGAACCAACGGAGAAGGGAACTAGTGTTGATTTTACTCCTTTCCTCTTTTTTGGAGAAAAAAAATCTTCTTTTTTAAAGGAATGGGTCTTTGGTTGATTGGACAGTGCTGTGGATCTTTATCTCCAAGATTTACATTCTAAAATTGTTTGATATGAACTCACCAGATTAATTCGTTTTGCTTGCATTTGTCCACTGCCTGATAGACAGCATGATATCTTTTAGTTCCGTGTTCCTCAACCTTGGCTGTTTTAAGATGTGTGGACTTCAACGCCCAGAATTCCCCAGCCAGATACCTGGGAATTGAAGTCCACACATCTTAAAACGGCCAAGGTTGAGAAACACTGTTCTAGTTTACAAACAATTTATATAGAAAACAAATGTTTTCCTGAGAAGTTTTCTGCTTTTTATGATAGTCCTTTTAAAAAAAAAAAGCTGTTTGTACATTTTAGTCCAACATGCCTTTAAGAAAAAAGTATTCACAAGGTTAATATGTCACCAAAGTGGGAAATGTTACTGGATATACTGCTTATAAGATTCCATTCACATACAGGCAGTCCTTCACTTAAGACCATAACCGACCCCCAAATTTCCTTTACTAAGCAAAACAGTTGCGTTTGCCCCAATTTTACGACCTTTCTTGCCACAGTTGTAAGTGAATCATTGCAGTTGTTAAGTTAGTAGCCCGGTTGTTAAATGAAGCTGACGTCCCCACTGACTTTGCTTATCAGAAGCTTGCAAAAAGTGGTCACATGACCCCGGGAGACTGCAACTGTCATGAATACAAGCCAGTTGCCGAGCATCTGAATTTTGACCTTGTGACCAGAGCCGGATTTAGATGAAAAGAGGCCCTAAGCTATTCCACTTATGAGGCCCTTTCACCTCCCATTTTTAAGTTTGTAAATTACATGAGAGACAATAAAATACATCATTACTGTGATATATATCAATATATATCAATATATATAGCTGGCCTCCCGACGGAGGGCGGCTCTGCTCTGCGGCAAAGGCAGCGAGGCCAGCCGCCTCCCCTGCTGCGCTCAGCTGCCCGGCTCGGCCCCCTCGCCCTCACCTGCCTGGCCGCTGGTGGGCTCCGCGTCAATGGGGCGGCTACTGGGAGCGGCCACGCCTCTCGCCCGACCGCCGGTGCCGGGAACGTGGGCGGGCTCCCCAACTGCCGCGGCGCTGGAACGATCTTAACCAATACATTTTTATGTTTGTTTATTAGTCATATGCGTAGAATTTCTCCTTATTTTCGGTTCAGTGTTTTAGTGTTCACTGTTTTTAGAATAGTGTAATTTTAATTTTGCTAACAATTTGAATGTAGGCCCCTCTTGATCTTGAGGCCCTAGGCTGAAGCCTAGTTAGCCTATAGGAAAATCCGGCCCTGCTTGTGACCATGGGGATGCTGCCGTGGTCGTAAGTGTGGAAAAAATGATCGTATGACATTTTTTTCAGTCCTGCCTTTGTATCTTTGAACAGTCATTAAACAAATGATTGTAAATCCTCTAAAAGAGCCAGTTTGCTCCAGGGGTCAAGCTAGAAACTAGGAGATTGTGAATTCTAGTTGTCCTTAGCCATGAAAGCCATCTGGAGACTGTGGGCCAGACACTCTCAGTTTAACCTCCTCACAGGATTGTTGTTGTGGAGAAAATAGGAGGAGAAAAAGGTGTGTTGGATATGTTCGTGCCCTAAGATAGATAGATAGATAGATAGATAGATAGATAGATAGATAGATAGATAGATAGATAGATAAATAGATAGATGATAGATAGATAGATAGATAATTGTTATTTGAGCCCTGCTTATTAATTTTGTTAGTTTTAATGTTAATATTTATTATTTTAATATTTTATCTTGTTGCTTTTACTTGGCTCCAGATGAGATTGGTAGCATATAAATTAATTAAATAAATAAAACTCAGATTTTAAATGAATTACAATTTGTGTGGTTGATATTTTAACAATAAACTATCAATATATTAATAGTTTTTATCCCTGCTTTATTTTGCAATTTTAGTGCAAGCTTACTGAGTTCAGTGAGGCTCATTGTCAGGTATATGGAGAGAGGATTGCAACTTTAATATTCTTTTTTGTGAACTTTACATATTTTGCATTCATCTCTTAGCCATTGCCCGTCAGAAACGGGTTAAGAAAGTTTTAGTTTATGCTTTTTTTTAAAAAAATTGAAAAATCCATAAATCTGTTTTGTAAAAATAGTTAAAAAGGAAGTTTAAACTTAGGACTGATTTTGTATATTTTGTTTTAAAAAAGAAGTAACTCTGTAATTGTCATTAATATTTCTTTGTTAGCCAGAAGCTCATAAAAGTACCAATCCAAATTTCTTTATCTAACCATTGCAGTATAAAAATTGATTTGAACAACTGGAATTTCAAAGGCCTGACAGAGTTTATGTGGATTTCAACAGAGAGAAACTTAATTCTGAAAGACAGCTACTAAAAAAAGCAAGAACAAAAGATTTTGTTCTTGTCAAAATAACACAAGGAAGTTAAAGCTTTATTAAATATGAGATCTTAAATAGGAAAATATAAGACAGAAGGCATACCTTTTTTTTTAATTGGGCCAAATGTTTCTTCAAAATGGATGCTTCAGTATTGTCTAATATACACAGGGCGAAAAATAAGAGATTAAATGCATGCTATTATTGGAAAGCTGCCAGAGATTACAAAATTTTAAAAGATAGCAGGAAGTTTTGTCTGTGTGTGTGTGTGTGTGCACATACATGTGTGTGTATGTTTGTGTGTGTGTGGGGGGGGGTGGCTGGAGGGATTGATGAGTGCATTTCTGCAACTTGTTTTTCTCTATAATTGAAAACATTTTCTAAAAACAAAGCTATCGTGCATGAATTATTCATAGAAAGCATAACATTTTTGAATCTTGGCAAAATGTTTTACAAATGTATATACATACAGGCAGGAGTTTTAACTACCTTTTCAATAACAGGAGAAGAGTCTGCTAAAAGAAAATCCCAAGCTCCCTACTAGTTTTAATTTAATTTTGACTTGTGCTAAATAAATGGCCTAAGGATGTCATTAAACCTAACTAAATGTTACCTCTTTGCACCTATTTTATATGAAATGGATCACTGAAAGAAATAACAGTTAAAAACTGCAACATGCTAAGAAGTGTGTGAAATAATACGGCACAACCCAGCATCAACTCAAATTTCTTTTTTAAAGTGAAGGTAAACTGCTGTTTAACAGTTTCCCACTGTTATATAAACTTTCTAAGAAGCATGAAATGTTGGTCTCTGGACATCACTTAAAAGAACCACAAATAAATAAAAAAGCCATACCACACTTCTGTTCTCTGATGTTTAACTCAAGGTTTAGCTGAAACAGAAAGTGAATCCAGTCTTTCTTTGTTTATCTGCTGTCCTGTGTCTTGTAAACACAAACAAATAAAACTGGACCAGATCTCTAGAGCTGAAGCAGAGCCTGGCGGAACAAATGTGCAAAGTGACAGCTGGGAGGTAAACAGAATCCATTTAACTCCTTGGCAGGATCAACTTGTCTTTTATACCTGTAATATCCTGGGACATAAAAAGGACTGCTGCACAATTACATGACATAACAGCTAAAAAAACAAAACAAAAACAACCCACAGCTTTGCATAAATAGGATAGAAATTGGCTTAGGCTGTGATAACTAGACTTATTTTGTGTCATCTTAAAAAAACCTGAAATCTAGCCTAGCACCTTAGGATATAAAGGTAAATGGTAAAGGTTCCCCTCGCACACATGTCCTAGTCGTTTCCGACTCTAGAGGGCAGTGCTCATCTCCATTTCAAAGCCGAAGAGCCAGCGCTGTCCGAAGATGTCTCTGTGGGTCATATGGCCGGCATGATTAGCAATAGCAATAGCAGTTAGACTTATATACTGCTTCATAAGGCTTTCAGCCCTCTCTAAGCGGTTTACAGAGTCAGCATATTGCCCCCAACAGTCCGGGTCCTCATTTTACCCACCTCGGAAGGATGGAAGGCTGAGTCAACCCTGAGCCGGTGAGATTTGAACAGCCGAACTGCTGAACTAGCAGTCAGCTGAAGTAGCCTGCAGTAGTGCACTCTAACCACTACGCCACCTCGGCTCTTTAGTTTTAGTCTTTAAACTAAACACCAAAGGTGCACGGAACGCTGTTACCTTCCCACCAATGGTGGTTCCTATTTTTCTACTTTCATTTCTACATGCTTTCGAACTGCTAGGTTGGCAGAAATTGGGACAAGTAACAGGAGCTCACTCTGTTATGCGGTGCTAGGGATTTGAACCACCGAACTGCTGACCTTTCTGATTGACAAGCTCAGCGTCTTAGCCACTGAGTGACCGCGTCCCTTCGCTAAAATGGGGGTGGGCGTGGCCAGCATGGTACGCAACTGGCCCGTGGGCCGCGAGTTTGATACCCTTGGGCTAGGGAAAGTATTGAGTCCCAGGTATTCCTGGTGTACTATTCTAGCACGATTTCAGCCATAACCTTGTAGTTATCAAGGAAGGATCTGCTGTTTTATTTTGAAGGCTTATGTTGATTCCTCCACATTATTATCTCCTGGATTGCTTGCAGGGGCACCTATGAAATCTTTGGGGAGATGCTTCGCATATAAAAAGACCAAGGACACCCTCACTTAAATTTTTTTCTCCAAGACAGAGAAAGACCACTAGTGGTATCGTCTATCACACAGTAATCACCTTCTGCCCTGGCATTTTGCTTACCATGGTTATCTCAGCGGCATCAATCAACGCATTTTCAATTTTGACAGTTTTTAGAAACAGGGCTAAGATTTTAATAAGAGCAGACACCATCCCTTAGTAGCGCAACGGACTTAAAATATTCCTTGTTTTAATGTTGCTAAGTTCCCTGGTTACTGATATGTTTAAACTGCTGTCTGTTTTAATGCAGGAACTCCCTTGACAGTGGAGCGTTTTTGTTAACAGAAAGGTTCAAATTAAGTAGCAGATCCAATCTTCAGTCCTATTTTAAGCCGTCCTGAAAAAGATGGTGCCCTTTGTATTCTCTTGTAGGCACCAAAGTGCAGAGTTGAAAGATTGATTGGAACTGATATTGGATCCAACTTCATGCATTTTCAGAACAAATTTCCTTCTCTCTATCATTTCCCCCCTTCTCAGTGCTTTGCTTATTTCTAAAAAAGGGCTCATGCCATTTGCCGTTTCTGCTGGAATTCATTTGGCTTGCATCTATGGGTCAATTATTTTATATAATCAATGTTTGGAAGTGTAAATTCTGGGCAAAAATCTGATCCCCCAAATCAATCAAAGATGATAAGGGCCAAGGAGTTATGAATATGGACCTGATATCCAGTGCCTTCAAACCCATCTTGATAAACTTGGAAGTGGTTGTGTTCCAGAGGTGGGTTCCTACCAGTTCGCACCAGTTCGGTAGAAACGGTTCGTCAAATCTACCGAACTGGTTAGAAGAGGTTCCACCAGAAAGCAGGCGATACCTACAAAAGAGGTTCCAAAATTTTTTTGAAACCCACCACTGACACACACACACACACACACACACACACAGACTCAAACAGAGAGAGAAAGAGAAAGAAAGGAAGAAAGAAATAAAGAAAAAAAGAAAAAAGAAAGAAAAAGTGAGAGAGAGATGAAAGAAAAAAAGGAAAAAGGGACAGAGAGACAAAAGGAAGGAAGGGGAGAGAGAGAGAGAGAGAGAGAGAGAGGGAGGGAGGGAGAACAAATGGCTGGCAAGCCACTCCCACCAGGTCACATGGCCAGCAAGCTACTCCCACAAAGGAGGCCACACCCACAGAGTAGGTTCAAACATTTTTTGAAACCCACCACTGTTGTGTTCATTTTTACCCGAATTCTTTGCCCTACTGAGAAATGTGATTTATGCATTTTCCCCCATTAAATTTCACATGCCAGCCCTTTAGAATTTGTGGCTCAATAAGAGGAAGCGAGGAACAAGTGGGAGGCCTACAATAGAAGTCTCTAACTCAGCAACTTTAAGTCTTGTGGACTGGCTGGGGAATTCTGGGAGTTGAAGTCCACAAGTCTTACAGTTGCCCAGTTTGGAGACTTCTGGGCCACAGCATAAAGGTATGGTGGCTAGTATGCATGGGTTTGCATGCTTTTGTTTAGGATTTAATGCAAACAGAATGGGTTAGATTAAGCAAATAGCATTTTAAATAGGAAACCTGATCTTGGAAGCATTTTGGGTAGCAATTTTCTCCAATAATAAACAACACTAGCAGTAATCCTGAAGCATGACACTACAGTGAAATGCAAAATGTTGTTAATGTTAACTATCAACAAGGCATTTAGTACTCCAACCCCCCCCCCCACCAATTGGTTTTCCTCTGACTGGTGATATTTTAACAATCTCTCACTCTTCAGAAGTTGGTTCCCTGCTTACATATACTTATAGGTATGTATCCACTACATAGCAATAGCAATAGCAGTTAGACTTATATACTGCTTCATAGGGCTTTCAGCCCTTTCTAAGTGGTTTACAGAGTCAGCATATCGCCCCCACAGTCTGGGTCCTCATTTCACCCACCTCGGAAGGATGGAAGGCTGAGTCGACCTTGAGCCGGTGAGATTTGAACCGCTGAACTGCAGATAACAGTCAGCTGAAGTGGCCTGAAGTGGCCTGCAGTACTGCACCCTAACCACTGCGCCACCTCGGCTCATAGAGTGGAACTGACCTCTGAATATAGTCATTCTTACTCCAGTGAAATACTTTCCACTTTCTCCTAGCCAGTCTAATTTGTCTTTGACGTCAGAATACCATAGTGGTTTAGGGATGAGAGTGAGAAAGGAAGCTGCCAAAACTCAGCAGGAAGTGGAGATAAGATTGCAGGAGATAGTAAGCAGTTACAACAGGCTACACCTGATTTTAGGAAAGCCACACAGTAAAGCAGAAAAGATGATTCATTGATGTGCCTATGAGCTCCGTGATGACTGATATCCTGAGTTTTGTTTTATTAACATGGATCACTGAGTCCAGTTCCTGAGAAAGACAGACAGATTCTCTGGAGAAGATTTTATCTGTGCTCTCAAAGACTGAGCCTTAGGTTCATGTGGCTTTTCCAATAAAAATATTACCAGGTAATTTCTGCCTTGTTTCCTTTTCTCATTCTGTTAATGAAATGTGGCTTGAAAAATGGAATGAGTAAATATATTTAAGGTGGTGGTGGTATTATTATTATCATCACTGGTTAATCTTTGGTGAGATTTACAGCCTTTGGGGCTGGTTGGTAGCTCAACAGCTCGAGTCCTAACCAAGGACCTAGGAACTATTAAGGTAATGTCGGAGGATATAAGTTGTTCCAAGTAGGGTGGATTTTTTGTAGAGTCAGAATGTTCAAGTCAGGGAAATTTAGAATTTCCAAATAGCGAGGTAGCCCTTTAGGTATTGCTCCAAGGGCTCCAATTACAATTGGGACAACACTTGATTTCTTTTTCCACAGTCGCTCAACCTCAATTTGCAAGTCCCGGTATTTTGTGATTTTTTTTCTTGCTGCTTATCTTCAATTCGTGCATCTCCAGGTATTGCAATGTCAATGAACCATACTTTTTTCTTTTCAACTATTGTTATGTCAGGTGTGTTGTGGGCCAAGTGCCTGTCAGTCTGAATTCTGAAGTCCCACAAGATCTTGACTTTCTCATTCTTTAAAACCTTCTGAACAACCTTCTGATGTTCCCAGTGGTTTTTGCTGTACTCAGATCCAAACTTTTGGCACAATTTCCAGTGAATGATCTTAGCAACACGGTCATGGCGTTGTAGGTAGTCAGTTTGTGAAATTTTGCTGCACCCACTGATCAAGTGGTTGACTGTCTCATCTTTCTCATTACAGAGGCGACATTTGCTGTTGGTGGTAACATGTTGAATTTTTGCCTTCATGCAGTTTGTGGCTAAGGCTTGTTCTTGAGCTGCCAAAATAAAGCCTTCTGTTTCTTTTTTTCAGTGCTCCTGATCTTAACCAGTTCCAAGTTAGCTTTTGGTCAGCTTTGCCTTCAATACTTTTCAAATATTGGCTATGCATAGCTTTGTTTTTCCAATTTTCAGCTCGCTTCTCAATTACTTCTTTCTTATATTCAGCTTTTGACTTAGTTGTCTTTAAAAGGCCTCCTTTATTTACTTCCTTAATCATTGGTTCGTCACTTTTCTAGATGTAATCATTCAAGCTGTGTTAACCAAACTTTTTTTCTTTTCAACTATTGTTATATCAGGTGTGTTGTAGGCCAAGTGCCTGTCAGTCTGAATTCTGAAATCCCACAAGATCTTGACTTTTCCATTCTCTGGAACCTTTTCAACCTGATGTTCCCAGTGGTTTTTGCTGTACTCAAATCCAAACTTCTGGCAGTTGTTGTTGTTGTTGTTGTTGTTGTTGTTGTTGTTGTTGTTGTTGTTGTTCTTCTTCTTCTTCTTCTTCTTCTTCTTCTTCTTCTTCTTCTTCTTCTTCTTCTTCTTCTTCTTCTCCTTCTCCTCCTCCTCCTCCTCCTCCTCCTCCTCCTCCTCCTCCTCCTTCTCCTTCCTCCTCCTCCTCCTCCTCCTCCTCCTCCTCCTCCTCCTCCTCTTCTTCTTCTCCTCCTCCTCCTCCTCATTATTATTATTGTTACTATTATTATTATTATTATTATTATTATTATTATTATTATTATTATTATTATTATTGAAATGGCCTTAAAATGCCTAAATCTGTCAAGGAAGTATATGAAGTTTTCAGTGGGGCTCACTTGAATGAAGAGCTTCTTCCCTCACCCCTTGTCTGACCTCACGTACTTTATCTTATATGAGAATCAGCTTTGCGGTGTTAATTGTGGGGTAAGTAAGCAGTTACTTCCTAGCACAAATCAGCTAAAGTCCAGGTTTGCTATAAAGGTCCTAAAGATCACAGTTCTGCGTTTCTTCAGGTTTCAATTTACCAGGCCTGAAACACTTAAAAACCAGGAGGAGGAGGAGCAGTTGGGGGGAATGCTTGTTTTACTGCCTCCTCTGTCTCTTAAAATGACGGCCCTGCACCAGCCTCCCTACAAACAGATTTCTCCCTACTGAACTTTACCTCTTGGTAACTTACATCAATATATGGTCATCCCTGTGATTGGGGCCAATCTTCTCACCCACTCCAATTATTTTGAAAGGACAGTAATGGGTGCTCTGAAAGAAGGGCTGCATGTGATGGCATGATTGGGGACAAATCACCCATTCAGCAGAGCACAATTGTTACTCCCAATAGTAACTTACTTTTTTTTTTTTACTGAGCAGCTGGGTACACATCCAAGCAAAGCCCCGAGCTGCAGATACCTGCCATTTTATTTTATAAAATACTTTTGGCCTTCGAGACCTTGCTGGAAACAAGCATTATGCTGCAGAATGATGCTTTGCTTGGTGGTAAGCAAAGGTAAGAACTACCTATTAAAGAAATGAAACCGATACTTTAAAATTAAATCAGGTGGGAAGGTCTGTTGTACCAGGAACCGTAGAAACAATTTTGAGGATCTTGTTTTTATTTTATTTATAACTTTAGAAACTGCCCATCTCACTAAGACTGACACAGAAATTTGGAAAGTTGGAGGGGGGCGAAAGAAAGGGTGTATGGAGGGTCGAAGAGGTACATTGGGTTTCTATTTTTGGGGGTATTATTGACAAGAGGAATGGCTGTGTTTATTGTTTAAAGTTATAAGGCCCCGGTTCAGCACAGTATATATGTGACTGTACAAAAATGAAAATGGAAAATAAAAACACATTTACAAAAAACAAAAACAAAAACAAAAACAAAAAAGACTGACACAGAAATTATAATGCTTTTAGTTGCGGTAGAGTGAATTTTAAATGAGTCATCTACATACATCTATATCAGTGGTGGGATTCAAATTTTTTTTTACTACCAGTTCTGTGGCTGTGGCTTGATGGGCTTCTTGTGGCTTGGTGTGGCAGGGGAGGGATACTGTAAAATCCCCATTTCCTCCCCATCAGCTGGGACTTGGGAGGCAGAGAATAGGTGGGAGCGGGATGAGTCAGAGGTGGTATTTACTGGATCTACGAACTACTCAAAATTTCTGCTACTGGTTCTCCCGAAGTGGTCAGATCCTGCTGAATACCACCTCTGATTTATTTGAACATTTGCTTTCAAGCATACACATACAAATTAATTGAAATGTGCCTTATTTCTGTTGAATATCTGACAGTAAGTTGCTTTTTAAATAGGCAAGATTAATTCATAGGAAAAACTTCATAGGCTGGGGCTAGGTGTTGTCCACCTGACTAGATTAAGGATAATAAATAATGGAACTAGACAATAATTTGTCTATTCCAGGGGTATCAAATTCGTGGCCTGTGAACCGGATGTGTCACATGCTGGCCACGCCCACACTTGGTTTAGCAAAGGGGGGGGAAGTTGTGATACATCATGTGATGATACCATGACTACGTGAGTTTGATACCCGTGGTCTATTCAGTATCTGGATCATTGGATGGCCTTGAAAGTACCTGTCCATTGTAGAAGGCAAAATCTTGAATACTTACCGGGATCAAACTTTATTTTTTCTTAAGCACTTACTGTTTTCCAATAGTAGAGATATAGAGACATCAGGGTTAAACTATTGGACTCTTAGTGTATTCTGAGCTTGGTTGTTGCTCCCCCCACCAGTTGTGGTCATGGCTTGGTGGGCGTGGTGTGGCTTGGTGAGTGTGGCTTGGTGGGCGTGGCTTAATGGGCATGGCAGGGGAAGGATACTGCAAAATCCTCATTCCCTTCCCACTCTGGGGGAAGGTTACTGAAAAATCCCTATTTCCTCCCCACCCCACTAACCTGCTTTCCAGCTCTGTTCTCCTGTTCAGGGCAACAAAAGAAGATCAGCTGGGAAGCTGGGAGGCAGTGGGGGGTGAGGCCAGCCTATTTGCCGATTCTCCAAACTACTCAAAATTTCTGCTACCAGTTCTCCAGAACCTGTCAGAACAGGCTGAATACCACCTTTGCTCCAGATGTTTTACTACCAGCTTAGGTGCCATCATTAGTGTAGAGGAGAGTGAACTTTGTGGGCTGCTTATACATAATAGCTGTGGCCGTCACATATCTTACCTGACAATATCCAATATAAGAAGTGCACCACATAGAATAGGCAGATAGGAAAGTGGTGGAGCTTATCTCTGAACATCAAGCTGCAATTTGAAGACATGAGGAAAATTCATCAACACGGGCTTATTAAAACACAATTTCAACTGGGAAACTGTTGCCAAGGTTGAGAAATACTGGTCTAGCCCTACCGGGATTGAAACGCCAACCTTCCCATTCTACATCCAGTGTCCTCATCAGTAGGATAAAGTCACTGTGCCTTTGTTTTTTTAAAATATGCCTCTAGGTCCTGCAAGGGAAATCCAAGACATTCGTAGAAAATGGTGAAGAGCATTTTAGTGCTCTGATGATGATTGTGGAATTTCTTTCCCAAAATGTTCCCACTTTGGAGCTCAACTGTGGTTCATCTCCAGATTATACGAATCCTATTATCTTATCCTGATTACTTTATTTATTATGAAATTCCATTTTTTTTCTGGAAGAGAAGAGAAAGAACATGTGTTAGATCAACCAGTCCAAACATAGCCTTTAGTTTATAATTCACAGAGCAAACTCTTGCACGCATAGCCACTTGTAAACAAGAGCATTTAGGAGGAAGATTTCAAAGAGGCTTCCTTTGGCAGCCATTTTCTCTGCAGTGGCTTTTCTCCCTTTTTTTTTTCTCCCTGGGGAAAAGCTTTAAATAAACAGGCTGACAAGTGATGAAAATGAGCTTTAAATAGGCAAGGGACAATTTCTGTACATCATTACAGGGGTTGTATGTTTATTTGTTTCTTTTAAAAACTCAATGGATTCCAAGAAAGGGTCTTAGATCCTCCAGCATTTTTTAAATTAAGAGTGCAATAAGATGCAGAAGCAGTAAGCACTCACATATTTTTCCCATTTGTCCCCTTTTATTGGCCACAGCGGTTGAATCTGCAATGACAATTATACATTAAACTTCTTTCTATTGTCATCCATGATCCATCGTGAAAAGCGGAATTACTTCAAACAACATTCTACGGTTGCCAATTCCCTGATGTCTCACCAGAAGATTTTTGCAACATGCCTTATTATATTTCGCTTTCTTCTAATTAAGAATTTTATTCTTCCTTTTAATTCAGTCTCATATTTTATATTTTGGTGTCTGCTTCTCTTATCAAAAACGTCAGCCGACTCACCAATGTGAATCAGTGGTGGAGATGGAAAACCCACGGTTATAACCATTTGTATACCTGGCCCAGAGTCTTCTGCGTAGTAGCAGTGATTCACCACACTGGTTCATCTGAAAAGGCTTTTGATAATCCCTGCCTGTATGACACGTCGTCTCCCTAAAAAGATAATGAAAGTTTTTCATCATAACCTAAGCATAGCAGAATGGCAAGATGCCAGTTTCTAACAGGCTTAATTTTGTCACAGCAGCAAAAAAAAAAAGTGGACATCTGTGATAGAGCTGAGGTGGCACAGTGTTTAAATGCAGCACTGCAGGCTATTTCAGCTGACTGCAGTTCTGCAGTTCAGCTGTTCAAATCTCACCGGCTCAAGGTTGACTCAGCCTTCCATCCTTCCGAGGTGGGTAAAACAAGGACCCGGATTGTTGGGGGCAATATGCTGACTCTGTAAACCGCTTAGAGAGGGCTGAAAGCCATATGAAGCAGTATATAAGTCTAACTGCTATTGCTATTGCTATTGCATTTATATTTTACTCAGGGAGAAGGTGTGAGTTGATGTGAGAAGAAAAGATAAGGAGGAAGAGCTAAGCAGCAATTTTCAAGTCACCGAATCACAGGAGACATTTTTCCCACATTCATTGGTCCATCAGATAATGTGCTGAAGGCCCACAATATTTAATTCATAGCCACCAGGTTAGAAAGTGGGAGACTGTGAGTTCTAGTCACACCTTGGGCATGAAAGCCAGCTGGGTGACTTTAGGCAAGTCACTCTCTCTCATCCCAACCCAACCAACTTCACAGGGTGATTGTTGTGGGGAAATTTAACAGGAGAAATGTTGGAAATGTTCACTGCCTTGAGTTATTTATTAAAAAAAAAAAGAATAAAGGCAGGATAGAAGCAAGCAAACAAACAAATTCTCAGCCAGGCCTTTGTATCATTTACTACAGTGGTGGGATTCAGCCGGTTCACACCTATTCAGAAGAACCAGTTGGTGACTTTCTAAGCAGTTCGGAGAACCGGTTGTTGGAAGAAATCTCATTTTATTTTTCCCCCACTTTACAGGGCTAATCCTGTAAGGAAGGCAGGAAAGAAACATTCTGGTGTTGTTCCTAGCCTAATCTTTATTGACCTGCTTACAGAAACTGCCTCTCCGGTTAACCCTTATGACATTGTAACAGCTAAGGCAAAGGGCCAATTGACCTGAATGACCTTGAGTTGGCCACGCCCACCTAGTCACAAAACCACCAAACCATGCCTACCCAGCTGGTCATTAGGGCAGAGGACCGGTTGTTAAATTATTTGAATCCCACCACTGATTTACTAATATATTTCTCTTGCTTGCAGATGTACCCAGTTCTTGCCTTAGGCATGAAAGCCGCTGAGCGACTTTGGGCCAGTCCCTCTCCCTCAGCCAGTGGTGAAATTTAAATGTTTTTATTACCGGTTCTGTGGACATGGCTTGGTGATGGGGTCCTGTGACTGAGTGGGCATGGCCAACTCGATGTCACTCATGGCCACGCCTGCTCAGTCACATGCCCTCCCACCGCCACCAAGCCGCGCCCACAGAACCCAGTAGGAAAAAATGTGTGAATGAGTCCATTCACAGCAGAGCTGCTGCCCCCCCCACCCTCTCCCTCCCTGGGTCTACCTTAAAGGGACAGGCTGCAGCAGCTCTGCTATGATCAGAGGAAGAAGTGTTCAGATTGGGTGGGCAGGTCGAGCAGCTGGAAGAGGTGAGCGGTGGCAGGGCAACCAGGCGGGTGTGGGCATGGCCACCAGGAATTTTTGCCACCGGTTCGGAAAACTGATGCCAATCGTCCTTGCCATTTCAGCCGGAAGGATTTCATCCCTGCTGTCAGCCCAATTCACCTCACAGGGGATTTTTTGTGCGTGGAAATAGGAGGAGGAAGGAGTATTAGGTTCGTTTGTTATCTTGAGTTTACAAAAATAATAAAGGCGGGATATAAAATATAAATCAAGTACAAAAAAATTAACCCAAGGTGAAATATCAGTACCGCTGCACAAAATATAACAGCATCTTGATGAAGATGAGAAGGATGTAAATAGTGAGACTACGGCCTGCACGGAAAGCTTCAAATGCCCATTCCATGTTATTGTGATCCAGCTCTTCTCCCTGTAAAGCACAAAAACTGAGCATGATAAATATCTACATATTGTCCTGTGCTGTTTTACCCTGAAGATTTTCTGTTATAAGTCAGCCTTTCCAAAGTATAATGTAAGGGTGAGGGCTTATTGGGTTTGAAGGGTAGAATAGAAAGAATATTAAAATCTGACCTTAACTCTATTTACAGTATTTGTATAAAACATCCTTCTGGTAAAGCAAAACAAAAAAACAAATGAAACGGGGGAAAAAAATGAAGATTATATTTTGTCTTTACTGAAATGGGTTTGATGTGAAATGTTTTTTTTTCTTTTTCAGTCAGGCATTCCCCCCCACTCCTTTTCTTCTTAAAAGGCCAACCACATGATGAAAATAAGAACTTGCTCAGAATGGAGTCAATTGAGATCAGAATGTCTCTATGATCTCTGTTTAGGATTATGGTTTTTTTTTTAAAAAAAACAACCATATTTATTGGGGAGATTTTGTGGGTTTTAGAAAACAAAACTGCAGTTTGATGAAAGACACAACAGGGAACAGAGAGTTAACAAGTATGTAAAAAAATATGCTATGATTTTAGTTATGCGAAGGGATGTGTTTGGGGAGGAGGGGTTGACCGTGTTAATATTCCTAGGTGAGTGTTCAGTGCCTTTCTAATCATATTTCAAAATCTGTCCAAGTGGAATCTCCTAGGAGTACGCTTAATCAAAATGTGATAAGCAACAATTTCAGTTTGTTTTCCATGGGAAGGTTTCTGGGAAAACTAACTGTTCACAAGAAGAGGTGGTTTGACAATGACCTCCGAGAGACTGCAGGGAATTCCCCTGCAAGCTATTTGACTATTTCGTACCATTTCAGAAATTTAAATTGAATCCAGTGATGTCCAGCTAAAATATTGCTGAATTATCATTTTCACTCACATTCTCAAGGACTGCAATGAAACTTTATTAAAGTCCTGGGGTTTAAAATAGTGATATGGAAGCATACCACTAAGTTTATGATGGATTGTCATTAACTCAATTAGTAGAGTTGAGTTCTGGAAGCAAAAATCAAATGGATCCTAAGGATTTTATGAGTTTCACCTTCAGTATAGCATAACTTTGGTAGCAGTCTTAAGAGGAGGGCTGTGAATTGTCTTTCTTACTTTGTGAAGGGATGAGTGGACCTGAGCTGAGGCTTTAAACACGTACCCTCATACACACAGACACATACCCAACCCTCCAAGTAAACAATTGCCAAATTAAATAAGCTGCCAAAAGGAAATGAGGTGTCACTTAGATATAAACCAAGGTTATACTGCATAATAAAATGAAGGATCTCATTTTCTTTTGTGATTTGTAAGCCAAAATACCTCCTGGCTTAAATTGGCCCAATTCCATTGCCTTCAATTGTGTTCCATCTGTGTATATTAAAAGAGAAATTAGGTTGCTGCAGTCCAGAATGTTTGCCTTAAAACATTTCATCTATGTAAACATTGTACTTGAAAGCAAGGGGACCACACCGATGCATTTAAAAACGAAAGAAAGAAAGAAAAATGGAGTTTGCTTTCATTGTGACCAAATGGGATAAAGGACAGAAAAACAAACATTATAATTGCAGAAGTGAGACCGCCTGGCATATTTCAGTGGCCTTTAAGCTCATCTCTGGAACCACTAAAAATAATAACAAAATTTCAGGTTCTGGATCAGTTTTGTGCTGGGAAGCAAGAGAATTCCAAGTTGCTTTTCATGTACATTAAAACACATTGTACAAACATACATATGCACAAATACAGAAACATTAAACCAGCCCTTTCTCCTTGCAGTTTTTGAAAGTCAGAGAGGTACAGTGGTTGAGGTATTGGCCTAAGGAACTCGGAAACCCGCACGCAACTCCACCCTCAGCTACAGAAGCTCACAGGCTGGCTTTAAGTCCATCACCATGGGGCTGCCCTTGAAGAGTGTTTGGAGACTGCAGTTGGTCCAGAATGCAGCCGCGCGAGCGATATCGGGTGTACCTCGGTACACCCGTGTTACACCTATCCTCCGCGAGCTGCACTGGCTCCCTATTAGTCTCCGGATGCACTACAAAGTGCTGGTGATTACCTTTAAAGCCCTACATGGCATTGGACCTGGATATCTGAGAGACCATCTCCTGCTACATGTCTCCCAACATCCGATAAGAACCCACAGGCTAGGCCTCCTCCGGGTGCCATCGGCCGGACAATGCCGACTGGCAACCACTCGGGGGAGAGCCTTTTCTCTAGCTGCTCTGGCTCTGTGGAACGAGCTACCAGCAGAGATCCAGACCCTCCCCACCCTCGTGGCCTTCCAAAAAGCCACTAAGACCTGGCTGTTCCAACAGGCCTGGGGTTGCTGATTTCCAAATCAGGTGCAACCCCCAGTTAACCGAATGTATGTTGTGTTTTTTTAATTGTTTGTATTGTTTGCATTCTCCTCCTGTATGTTATTTTGCTTCATTTCGTATTTGTAAGCCGCCCGGAGTCCTCTGGGATTGGGCGACATATAAACCCATTAAATTGCGAATTACCTTCCAACCTACCTTACAGGGTTGTTGCAAATGAAAATGGGAAGAGGGAACCCCTTATGTACTGCCTTGAATAAAAAATATAAAGCAGGATATGAGTGTAATAAAAAGTGAAGAGTTAGGTGAGTTACATTCAGTTATACCCACAGAAATGCGTAAATAATTACTTTATTTTAAATCACATCCATCCGACTATGGTAAAGAAAGTTTATTTGGTGGGGTTTTTTTTGAATAGCTAGGCTTTTGTTCTTGCTTCTCGTGATTTCTTATTTTTAAACCTGAACCTACACTGCCATATAGTCCTGGTTTTGCCCCATGCTGGAATTGAAGGAATTCCAGCAGCCTTGGATCTTCGTGTCCTACAAGACATGCCTGCTGCCTACCACCAGAACATGTCTATCCTCTACTACAGTGGCACCATGCATTGCTGAAAGGAACATGAATTGCAGCTGGAATTCCAGCCCTAGCTGATATTAGCCAACACATGCGAGCATTCTTTTGTAATTATTCTAGGTGTGCCATCAATTATAATTCTTCAGGGTCATCTGGTTGACCCATCAACACTGACTGCAGAAAATCATGTGCTGGAAATACAGATTTTGATGCAGTTGGAAAAGCAATTGTTGACATGTTTGCCAGGCCACTGCAGATGGGTGCATGGGGGGGGGGGAGAACTGACTGTATGGGGAACTCTCTGCCCAAGCCTTCAGCAAGAGAATTGTCTTCTGCAAAACACAAAAGTGGCTACCTCTTACCACTGGGCCATAAATACCACCATAATTGGTTGGTTTTTCACTGCACACCTCTCTAATTTCTTCCGGTCTTTGCAACCTCTCATTCTAGGTATCCTGAATGGCATTGCAGTAAACTCTTGCTGCATCTTCTAATACTTTAAGGAGGATATGGAACCATTTTTTTTCTTTTAGAGCATGGGAACATTTTGAGATGAGGATGCAATTTGTATTGAAGAAGGAGTAGATTTTCTTGAAGTGAAGCAAACTCTTCAGAATCTCAGTCATGTTGCATTCATGCAACATTAACAAGTAATTCCATTCTCATAGTTAATCTTCCTGGAATTAAATGAAATCCTTAGATGTGCACAGAAGGAATAACATACATACAACCAAAGCATCACAAGATTAAAAAAACATAAAGTTATCTGATTAGAGACAAAGACAATATGTACTTTTATAAAGCACTGGAAACAGCTTATGGAGTTTTGGCTGAAACAGGACAGAACTGACACTGAGTTTTGGATTTGCGGATTCAAATGGGTTGAATATGGGAAGAAGTCATGTGTAACGTAATCTCAAAATCATGTTCTTTGGACACAGCATATTTAATGCGAAGAGCAGCAGGATCTCATTGAAGCTCTCTTTGTCAGATTCTGCTGCTTCTATTAGATGACAGAGTGCAGGTCTAGAAAGGGGATTTTACTTTGGCTGAACAAGGTAATAGCTTGTGTTTAGCTTTGATGTGGCATTATCCAAAATGTCTGAGGCAAGTCTAATCTCGCTCCTGTTCAAAAGACCCTGCACTTAAAATTTAGAGATGGGTTGCTGCCGATTTGGCCCCGATCAGGCAAACCAGTAGTAGCAGTGGTGGAACGCTCCGTCCAGAAGCTTCTGTGCATGCGCAGCAGAGATGGGTTCCTACCAGTTCACACCTATTCGGTAGAACCGGTTCATCAAATCTACCGAACCGCTTAGAAGAGGTTCCACCAGTGGACCCGGAAAGCAGGCCACACCTACAGAAGAGGTTCCAAACTTTTTTGAAACCCACCACTGGTCCTTGGATATGATTATTCTACACTATCATGCTCCTATTTATAAAACTCAGTGCCTCTGTGAAAGGTAAGGATGACTACTGCGTTTGTGGTGCAATCAGAACATTGCGTGTGTTGAAGTTGTTTTAACGCAAACCAAAGATGCCTTTTAAGAAACAAGTTGACATCATATTCTTATGCATGCCAGTGCTGTGTGTGAGGTAATTTAAGGTGGTTCTGACAAGTGTCGTCGGCATCTTCATATCCGGTCACATGGGCAGCAAGCCACTCCCATCCGGTCACATGGGTGGCAAGCCACTCCCACAAAGGAGGCCACACCCACAGAGTAGGTTCGAACAATTTTTGAAACCCACCACTGATGCGCAGAGGCGGTGCAGGAGCGTGCCCAAACCAGTAATAAAAAAAATTGGCAACCTGCCTCTCTTAAGGTTCCTTCTGAGAACTTTGTGATGAACCATTTAATTGCCTGCCCAATTCCCTTCCCTAGGATTGGGGAGTTCTATAAATGAGCTAAAAATCTAACATAGTATCCTACGATTGAGGTCTTTCCAAAACTGGGGAATCTTTTCATTCTCTTATTTTTTTTAAAAAAAGTCTCCAAATACATAAATGAAATAAATAAATAAAACATCGCTGGGAATTTAATGAGAACTTTTGATATCAGCACAGCCTGCCTGATATGCATGGAAATCTCTGCTGAAAGGTTTTTGGAAGGGTGCTGTTCCTTTCAGATGAAACCGTTGAGCCACTAAGTGACCCCCATAAAGACCCCAGAATAGGACAGCAAAAATTCAATCAAAAGGCAAGTCGGTTGAAAAATGGAAAAACAACTCCCCAAAGCCTCTTAAAAACCCAGACTTGGGGCTAGAGAAGGATTGGGGGGTGGAATGAGAAAATGCCTAAGAGTTCAATTATGCAATTCTGGATGGGTCAGCCTTCCTGGTATCTGTGGGAATTAGGCTGGTGGAAAGTCTGAAGGCATACATCTGTCTCTTCTGGGGAGAGGAGGGGGGAGGGGATTGGGGGACTATTAAAGCTACTTTTCCAATTCCCCATTCCCAAAAATTCAGCAACAGCAATCGCGTACGGTGATTTGCCTGGATAATTGTGTGTTGTTCATGGATGCGTATACCTGTGGGCACATAAAAGGTGAAATAGGTGGGGGGGGAAGTGAGCACAATATCCAGTTCCCTGGAGGCATATAAAAGGAAGGGCTAATTCTTTGGCTTCTATGTAAAATGCCCCCAGTTGGATCCAAGAAAAGATAAGCATTTTGCAGAGGGGTTCTGCTGAAAAGCATTGACATACATGTTTGACAGGGAAGGGGGATGGAGGGATATAGAACAATACGAATCTAGCTTTCCATTATTATTTTTTAGTCAGCTGATGGGAGAGAATTCTCAGTTCCGGTCACACAATTGTTGCAAAAGCTGTTTACACATGGATGGACTTAATTAGAGAAGTATTCTGAAAAATAATGTGGCGTAGTGATTAGAGCAGAGGTGAGCAGATTTTTTTCCTTCCTTCCTTCCTTCCTTCCTTCCTTCCTTCCTTCCTTCCTTCCTTCCTTCCTTCCTTCCTTCCTTCCTTCCTTCCTTCCTTCCTTCCTCCCTCCCTCCCTCCCTCCCTCCCTCCCTCCCTCCCTCCCTCCCTTCCTTCCTTTTCCTCCCCCCTCCCCAGTGGTGGGATTCAAATAATTTAACAACCGGTTCTCTGCCCTAATGACCATCTGGGTAGGTGGGGCTCAGTGGTCATGTGACTGGGTGGGCGTGGCCAACTCAAGGTCACTCAGGTTGATGGACACTTTGCCTTAGCTGTTACAATGTCATAAGGGTTAACCGGAGTTAGGCAGTTTCTGTAAGCAGAATAAAGATTAGGCTAGAAACAACACTAGAATGTTTCCTTCCTGCCTTCCTTACAGGATTAGCCCTGTAAAGTGGAAAAAAACAAAAACAATTTCTTCCAACAATCAGATCTCTGAACTACTTAGAAAGTTACCAATCGGTTCTCCCGAATAGGTGCGAACTGGCTGAATCCCACCACTGCCCCTCCCCCATAGGAGATCTGGCTGGTGGTACAGTGACGTCAAAGGAAAGTGCAGGATTAAAATTTTCAGCATTCTTTTGAAATTATTTTTTTAGACTTTTAGGGTTCCCCCCCCCCCTGTTAACACTGTTTGCAAAGTTTAATTATTTTAAAGAGACAGCAAAATGTCATTTTTGGTGTGCTCGGTGCTTCTGAAAGCTGCAGAAATATGGCAGGGCTGCTTCCCCTAGAATCAAAAATTTAACTAGATTTGAGAAGTCCTGACTAGTTGCATTAAAAAAAAAGGAATTTATCTCTATAAAATGAAAGTTTATTCTCCATATCAGGGCAATATATTAATTAGGCCAGCTCAAGATCTTAAAATATTATCATTTGCAAACTTTCAACATTATATCAAGAAACATGGTAAATAATACAAAGATAGGACCAATACTTTTCATTGAATTATTGCAGTGTATTTTTGTGGAGGTAAAATTTGAAGTGAAGCAGTGTTATTCTATCTAGGCTGATGAATCACCCAAACTCACCAGCGACCCTGGAAAAGCAATAAGAGAAGCTCAGCAATCTATTTACTAATCACTCTTAGAATGGCTTTGCTGGTGGACCTAAGGAGTAGAAAAGTGTCTCAGGGAGAACTGAGATGTTTGGGTAATTACAGCTTGCAAACCTTGCTAGAGAATCAGGCTTGATTAGATGCTTAAAAGAGAAAGGGTCTTTTCTACGATAGTAAGTAAGTAAAATCTTTATTACGGTCAAAGACCAGCAATACACATTAGTTTTTACACTATATTAAAAAAATACTAGCCGGTGAGATTTGAACAGCCGAACTGCAGTCAGCTGAAGTAGCCTGCAGCGCTGAATTTAACCACTGCGCCACCTCGACTCAAAGCTAAGAAGAGCAGGTCCTTGGTGGCTTTAATATGGAGTGAGTGAAGTAACTCATTTGAGTTGGAATAATGCCCTTTCACTTTCAATCATTCTTTTTTTAAGAGGTTCATATTGTAAATTTTAATACATGTTCAGTTCAAAATAACAGGAAACAATGCTATTGGTTTCCAACAGTGATGCTCAGAAGTTTCCTCAGGGCTTGAAAAAGAGGACTTCAGGTTTGAATTGCCTATTCAAGCAATTGAATTAGTACTGATCACTAAGAAAATTTTCAGGGCTGCTGTTATACGAAAAATTATAACATGCTTATATTTTGTCACCTACGATACAAAATAGGGAATTCATATGAGCTTTCTGAATAAAATCAAGCACATTGTATTCCAAAATTAATTATATAAATTGATCTGTTAAATTCCAAGGGAGTCTTTGTTAACAGTATTGTTTAAGATTTGAAACATTTAACCTGAGGACTAGCTATATAACAAAGTAAAAATTATATCATGTTTTGTCTTTTTCTTCCTGCTTAATACAATTGTAACAGGATATAAAAGTAAACCATTGAATTCCCCAATTAATTATAACATGCCACCTAATTTTTGAAATGGCACAATAAATGGATATTGCCTACATTTTTGTCATCTGCAGTTAGGAGAAATTCCCTATCTAATTCATTAATTCTCTATTAACTGAAATTGGATCAGTTTGAGACAGTCAACCAAAGTTTAAAATTATTTCATGCATGTTGCTATCATTTGGCCCGTTGTTGTGTATCAATTTAAAACAGCTGTAGCAATTGAATTAAATGGACTTTAATATCCGAGATTTATCACCAAGGGGATCACTTATTAAATAAAAGAGCAATCGTAGATTTCAGTCATGGATTATTTATTCAAAAGTGTTTTGTCTTAAAAACAAATTGTACCATTTGACTTTTAGGTTTTTAATCTTACATTTTAATATTGAAGCAGTTTAGTTGAATCATAAATATTACAACATAAGAGTTCATTCATTCCAAGTTCCTTTCCCTTTCAGATGACAGTGAAAATGCAATGCCAACTTGATAGAAAAATCCATATGGTACATTATCTCGGTATAGCATATGTTTTTCGTAGAAAAAAAAATATAATGGATCACTCAGTGTTACTAAAATTAATATGCATCTTTCATCCAAGAACATAAACTTCCTTTATGTTTTGTGAGCACTCATTTCAAGCTAGCCTGTTATGTCTTATTCACATTCACATTTAATCTTCAGCATTTAAAAAAAAAAACAATAGAGTTCATAGGCTGAATTCTCAGTGGAAGTGCCTTCTTCAAGGGCAAAGCAATCTTTCCTTTTTGTGATGTTGGAGCATTTGAGAAATTAAATAACTTTCTGGAGTTTGGCTGGACTGCCATCTCTAAGGCAAAAGTGGGGCAAGGATGTGTTTGTGTCTATCTCTCTACTACCAAGCCCATTAAAACAAATAAACAAGCAAGCAGACACAAGGAATTAGAAGGAATACACCAGCTCCATGGCTGTCATGAGTTATGCCCGGGTTTGGAATTATGGCAGAAAGCCACAGGACTTTGGATCTGGTCAATTCATAGTCCTTTTCAATATGTCTCCTGGCCAACTCCAGTGTACCTTATTTCCCCCCCCCAGACTTTCCAATATTGAAAAGTTTTAGATTTAAGGTGTGATCAACATGAGTGAGACACAGAGGTTTCTGAGACTGGAGTCCTCACCCATGAGTGGTACCGTGTTTCCATGTGAGGCAGGGATTAAATTCAGCTGATTCTGGAGAACCGGTTGCAGAAATTTTGAGCAGTTCAGCAAACTGGCTCTGATACCCCCTCTGACTGGCCCCAGAGTGGAGTAGGAATGGAGATTTTGCGATATCCTTCCCCCAGGAGCGGGGAAGGAATGGGGATTTTGCAGTATTCTTCTCCTGCCACGCCCACCAAGCCACGATCACAGAAACGGTAGTAAAAATTGAATTATACCACTGATGTGTGGTAAATCAAATCTGCTGAAAATTGCACCATTTATTTTATTCTTTTTTAAACTTAATTTTAACCAATTCCTTCCTCTATCATAGCCATCTTTAAAGCCCTACATGGCCTAGGACCCGGATATCTACGAGACCGTCTTCTGCCGCACACCTCCCTAAGACCGATAAGATCGCACAGGGTGGGTCTCCAGGTGTCATCAGCTAGACAATGTCGGCTGGTGGCGACTAGGAGGAGGGCCTTCTCTGTTGCTGCTCCAGCCCTATGGAATGAACTACCCCCAGAGATCCAGACCCTACCCACTCTCATGGCCTTCCGAAAAGCTATCAAAACCTGGCTATTCCGGCAGGCCTGGGGCTGTTGACCTCTTGACCGAGGTCCAGCCCCGCTTAGACTGGGTGCATGAGCCGAGGTGGTGCAGTGGTTAAATGCAGCACTGCAGGCTACTTCAGCTGACTGCAGTTCTGTAGTTCGGCTGTTCAAATCTCACCGGCTCAAGGTTGACTCAGCCTTCCATCCTTCCAAGGTGGATAAAATGAGGACCCGGATTGTTGTTGGGGGCAATATGCTGACTCTGTAAACCGCTTAGAGAGGGCTGAAAGCCCTATGAAGCAGTATATAAGTCTAACTGCTATTGCTATTGCTATGTGTTTCTTTTAATCTGCTTTCTTCTGTCTGTTTTTTAACCTTTTTCTTAAATTTTATTTCTGTAAGCCGCCCGGAGTCCTTTGGGATTGGGCAGCCTATAAATTTAATAAATAGAAATAAAATAGAAATCCATAGCATTTTGACCTCTGAAGTGGAGAGCCCAAAGGATACCCTTGTGCCTTCATTGGGTGAAAACTTTGAAAGGACTGAATTCTGGGTTCTTACTGTATTGCTCTGCTCATTGTAATGATTTGCTATTTCTTCAGAAGAGAAGAAGTAATACTTAAAATATCTAGTTCAGAAAGTTTTATTAACTTTCAAATACCTGAACTGCAAATTTAACTTTTCTTGACTGTTGAATATGGCTGTTTAGATGTTCAAAACCAGTGTTTTCCATGCTTTCTCTGTGGCAAAGATTTGATTCGCTTTCCAATGGTCCACAGCCTTGGCTAGCTTGTGCAAGACTGTCAGCCTTGCTGATGTTCTGTGGAGCACAAATGTATTTTTATTAACTAGTATGGAGAAGCTACAAGCTCCACTGGCCATTTTTTACAGAATATAATGGAAATATGCACATAAGAACAAAACATTTGTAAAGAGGATGGTCCTTTATCAAGACTGCTTTTAATACCTGTATAATTGGTATCTTCTTTGGAGTTGATGAGGCATTTGGGAATATCAAACGTTTTCTCAAGTATAATGCTGTGTTCCATGAACAACATAAAACACTCCTCAACTGACTGAAGTATAATTGGTTACAGAATACAACTCTGATTTTTTTTTGGGGGGGGGGAGCATCTTATCGGGTTATTTTAAGTCTCATAATAAAAATACCTTCTTCACTGGTCTTGGGTTGTTGAATGAAAACAATTTCAATGAGATGTTCTCTTGCCAACTTCTGTACATTCTTTCAAATTCCTGAACTGAGTGGTTGGATCATACGTGTAATTTTGCTTTGTTGAGACATTCTTTTGCTTTAGCTATCCTAAGATATACCTTGGAGTTTCTTGCATACAATATATGTTTCAAATAATATGTAATGCCATAATAGGAAGTCATACAGAAATTGAAAGTATGTATTTTCTGGTGATTCTTTCACAAAACGGTCCCGTCAAGACATTATCCACCATAATTATATCTTCCCAATCTGATGTTCAATCGGCTTTTGAGCCTGAATTTTGGATTGTGTGGAACTGAGTAGTTTCAGGATTACAAGGAATATTCTCTGATGTTTCTCTAACATTTGCTATCATGAGTCGTTGTAGAGAAAATACATTGATACATTGAAAAGCAGAACATGAGAATTTAGCGAAGGAGAACTACCTGAAATAACAACAAGCTAGAAGGCTTAACTTTTACATCTTGTTTTGTGCTCCACTGCTCCTTTCTTTCATATCATAGCTCTGGCCTCTCAACTACTGAACTTACTGCATGTTCTAGAAACACATAGCTTATTTGGAAGAAGAAGATTTGTCATAGTAAATTTTGTAATATGAGCAGTGATCATAAATTCTAGGAAGTCCACCCTGTTAGTCACCATTGTAGAGACAATTTCATTAGGTTCTGTTGTTAAAAAGACACCGTTAAATTGTTCTGTGCAGCTGATGTGAGTATGTAGTTCAAAGCAGAGGATCATCCACAGGCTTGTTTGGTTTTTTATGTCGGTAACTCTACGATTTCATTTTTTTTCCTTTCAAAACAGTGGTATATGTTGATTTCTTGAGTGATGTTCCTTCCTAGATACTCCTACCATATTGGCAAGTTTAGCCATCAGCTCTAAGGACGTTTCCAGAGTTTGGCACATAAAGTTGATGTGAGTATTAATAGCAAGGATCCTCACAATGTCAACAACACTTTTCAGAATGTTTTGTCGATAAAGAGACTTATAAAATCATCTCTTGGTGCTGATCCCTTAGGGTGACCTTTAATCTCAATGCCACCTCAAGCATTTTGCACCTATGGGATATTCTCTGATGATTTACCTCTTCCTCAGTGGCTCTCTAGATTTCCCACCATATAATCCCCCTCTCTTTCCTGTGAAGCCCAATGTGGCTATAACATTCGACTAGAAGGGTTTGCAACAAAAACAGCGTACAGCATTCTGGGTTTTTAAATATATAGGTCATGGCCTCATCACTTTGCCACCATTGGGGATTTCATGCCAGTAATGTGTTGATGGAAACTTATTTGCACTGGCTTTGGGGAACATAATGTTTTACTTGCTATGACCCATGCACTAAAAGGGAAGTCCCTCAGGCTAATACTTCAGTGCTGCGTCAACCCGACTTTAGGAATTTTGCTTCTTCCATCACATTGTTTTCTATACTTCTTCAGGAAGGTGCACATTTAAAGCCACTTGAAATGGAAATATAGAAGCTGCAATAGCTGCCAGCCAAATATGTTCTATCAGAAGGTAAGGCTTCTCCTCATCACTTATATCCTTGCTGTCTCAGAACAGTAGAATGACAAAATTCCGGGAAAGAGTTTTCTTCTTAAACAAAACGAAACAAAAATTCTATTCTTTTTCCAAACACGGTCCTCGGGGATATTATCTTCTGTCACTCATGACAGCTGTTCTCTGCTAGCTTTGGTGGCCGTCGACATCCAGGAGAAAGAGACATACAGTATAAGAAAACCAATAGGAGAATCTCACTGTAGGAAGATTTCACATCCTAAAGAAGACTACTACAAATATCTCCTCTACTTTTAGCAGCTAACTACCTTTTCCTTTATATAAATAAAATAATTCCTTTAACTAGTGTTTGGCCCCGAGAACGTTACTATACTCAAAACTTAAACGTTCATTTAACATTTGGTTTCTTAACTCCCAAATGAATTTATTTCTGTGAAGTTTGAAAATCCCTTTGGCTTCAGTTGTTACAGCATATGAATATGCTGCGAGCTGCGCTGGCTACCTGTCGATCTCCGGATGCGCTTCAAGGTGCTATTAATCACCCATAAAGCCCTACATGGCGGTGGATCTGGATACTTGAGAGACCGCCTTCTGCCAATTACATCCCTGCGACCGATAAGATCTCATAGATTAGGCCTCCTCCGTATCCCATCGGCCAGCCAGTGTCGGCTGGCAACTACAAGGAGGAGGGCCTTCTCAGCAGTAGCCCCGACCCTTTGGAACGAGCTCCCCGTGGAGATTCGTACCCTCTCCACCGTCCAAGCCTTCCGCATAGCCTTGAAGAACTGGCTCGCCCGTCAGGCCTGGGGATAAGGATAGTTACCCCTCCCGAATGATGAATGTATGTTGCTTACTATTTTATTATATGTTTTTGTCTTAATGTCTGTATTCCCCCTTCCCGGTTTTGTGTGAGCCGCCCTGAGTCCCCTCAGGGAAAAGGGCGGCCTACAAATACTAATAAAATTCTAAATTCTAAATTCTAAATAGAATAGAATTCTGTATTGGCCAAGTGTGATTGGACACACAAGGAATTTGTCTTTAGTGCATATGCTCTCATTGTACATAAAAGGCAAGATACGTCACGAATCATAAGGTACAACATTTAATGATAGTCATAGGGTACAAATAAGCAATCAAATCATATTAGGAAACAATTAATATGAATTGTAAGGCTACAAGTTACAGTCCGTTACTTTTAAAGCCCTACATGGTATTGGACCTGGCTACCTGAGAGACCGCCTCCTGCCATTCACCTCCCAATGACCAATAAGATCGCACAGGTTGGGCCTCCTCTGGGTGCCGTCGACCGGACAATGCCGGCTAGCGGCTCCCCGAGGGAGGGCCTTCTCTGTAGCTGCACCGGCCTTATGGAATGAGCTACCCGCAGAGATCCGGACCCTTCCCACTCTCCCGGCCTTCCGTAAAGCGACCAAGACCTGGCTGTTCTGGCAGGCCTGGGGCTGTTGATTGAAATCCAGCCCCACGTGATTGAATGGATGATATCTTATTTTAAATAATTGTATTTTTAATGTTTTTATGTCTTTGCTTTTGTTGTGAGCCGCCCAGAGTCCCTGGGGATTGGGCGGCATACAAATCTTCTTAAAGTTGCAAGTTGCAAAGTCCTGCAGTCATAAGTGGGAGGAGATGGGTGATAGGAACCAATGAGAAGATTAATAGTAATAGTAATGCAGACTTATGTTGAGTTCACTAAATAAAAATGGGGAGGGAGGGAAGGAATCATCTTGGTTTGGATTACTGGTAAATGCACCAGTCGAGAAATCAGGAGACTGGGATTTCTAGTACCAGTTTAGGATTAAAGTCAATTGGTTGATCTTGAGCCGGTCACTCTTTCTCAGCCCAATTTACCTCATAGGATTGTTGTGGGGAGAATAGGAGGAAGAAGGAGTATTAGATGTGTTTGCCACCTTGAGTTATTTATAAAAATAATAGAAGTGGGCCTCCTCCGAATTCCATCTGCTGGCCAATGCCGGTTGTCAACCACCCGGAGGAGGGCCTTCTCTGTGGCTACTCCGGCCCTTTGGAACAAGCTCCCTGCGGAGATCCGGACCCTCACCACCCTCCAGGCTTTCCGTAAAGCCGTTAAAACCCGGCTGTTCTGACAGGCCTTCCCCACTTGAATTGGGTGACTGTTGATCATTTTATCTTGTTTGTTGGTTGCTTTTTGTTTTGTATTACTCCCTCCCTTGGGTTTATTAGCCGCCCTGAGTCCCTCCGGAGAATAGGGCAGCATATAAATGAAATAAACCTATAACCTAACCTATTAAAAAAAAATCTAAAATAGATGAAGCTTAGAATCTTTGGAAAGTCAAATGCTGGTGGATGTAGAATAGATAGGCCGAAGATCTACTTCAACATCCAACACGTTCTTATATTCCCACAAGTAACACCAGGTAAACGTTAGTCTACAGGTGGGAAAAAAGTATTAAGTTTGAACAACACCAGGGATTTTTCTTAATGAACTGCAGACAGAATAATCACCCAGACTGGAATAGGCCAAAATATTAGTGAAAGGGAGAGGGAAAGAGAAGGTGAAAAGGAGGTCAAAAGAAAATAATGAGGGACTTCTTGTGAATTGTCTGCCACCTAATAGGAAAAGAAACGGGAAGAGTTATTATTCTCTCTGGAAATCTAAGCAAAAAAAAAAAAATGCATTCCATGCTTTAATACTGTGGTGTGGTAAAAGGATGTTGTAGGAAGCTTGACAAAGCGCCAGAAATAAGCTTCTTTTTTACTCTGGGAGACAGGCAGATATAGATGGGGGAGGAGGTTCAGGAGCTTTATAGCTTGCTGAACTGAAGCCAAATTCTGTTGGGAGAAACTTAGAAAGGCGGAGAAACTCCAGACCCTACCCTGCCTTGCCTTCTAACGACTGTCAGATTATGTGTGCTCATGTGCGTGGGTTACAATCCAGAATGTAAAAGCTGTATTTCAATCATTTCACAGGACTACTTCTTCTATGCAGCGGGAGCCTTCTAAGGGTTAAGGATCCCTAGGGATTGGAACTTGGAATAATATTAAAGGGCCTTTTCTTAATGTCTAATTGATTACTGAGCTCTCAGTTGGCAGTTGAAATGGAATAAATATTAGCCCAAGGGGGGGAAAACAAGCATGACATGAGGAGGAGTAAGAAGTTAGGGAGGATCGTTACATTATCCCGTATTTTCCATTGGAGAATGTTTATGTAAAGTGGCTTTCAATAAAATGAGTAGACCGTGTGAAATCTTAACAATAGTACAAGTGGAGATTTACAACCATTGCCCAGACATTAAGATCAGGATGACAATTGCCTGAAGACTCAAAGATACAGGTAGTCCTTGATTTATGACCAAAATTGAGCCCAGAATTACAGTCAGAAGTTGCTGCAGTCGTTACTGCTCACGTGATCGCCTCCCTCAACAATTGCAATCTCAGCTTTCCCAGTAGTGGTTATTAAGTGCCTCCACAGAGCATAGGGTGCCTCGGGGTGAGTGGGAGGCCCTGGGAGGCCCAGATTATGCCCAGCCCTGCACATCGTTTCAGGCCCAGCCCTGCACTACAGCACTTTCCCATGTGGCTGGCTCAGGATCTCCCATAGCCACTCCCCCTCCCTCCGAGGCACCCTTTGCACAACTTCTCTCCCTGCTGGGTCCCACAGGCCTTGGGCCTGCTTCCTGTCTGGCTGGGTCCCACAGGTCTTAGGCCTCATCCCCACCTTATCACAAGAGCCGAGGTGGCGCAGTGGTTAGAGTGCTGTACTGCAGCCACTTCAGCTGACTGTTATCTGCAGTTCAGCTGTTCAAATCTCACCGGCTCAGGGTTGACTCAGCCTTCCATCCTTCCGAGGTGGGTAAAATGAGGACCCAGACTGTGGGGGCAAGTTGCTGACTCTGTAAACCGCTTAGAGAGGGCTGAAAGCCCTATGAAGCGGTATATAAGTCTAACTGCTATTGCTATTGCTATCTTTCTCCATTTACAGAGATTGCCTTGTCGTATCCCAGAAACAACCATCGGTCTAGAAGCGCCTGCCATTCTCACAGTCTCTCAGAATGGTGTGATTTTTACAGATTGCACAGATTGCATGATTTCCTTCTGAGAATTTGTAAGAATTGTAAGAATTCTGAGAGATTGTAAGAATGGCTCCTGCTTCCAAGTGAGGTGGCTGTGTAGGCCATGCATCGCATCAGCTGGGTGCTTCTTTTGGAAAGGTGATCTTTGGAAGAAATAAATGGAGCCGGGTGGTGGGAACATGAATGTAAGAAGCATCAACACAGAAATGCTCAACATAGTGAAAGATGTAATGAACCAGTATAAATTGACATCTTAGGCATCCATGAATTGAGATGGACTAGGGTGGGACACTTTCAGCCTGGAGATCACTCTGTTAATTACTTGGCACATGAAAAACAAATAAAAAGCAATGCTGCTTTTATAATTAGAAGATGTGATGGAATGTAGCCTGGATTCCCAAGAGGGAGGGAGTGTTTTTCAAAGGAATAAGACATAGCTCAGTTCAGACAGTTTGTGTGGGAGAAAGTGGGTGAAGGCAGCCCCTTCTAATAGTTCTCAAGTATTGCTTGTTGTAGACAATAGGATGCTTCAGTTTGGTAAATTCTGTCTATAGATGTGGAACAATCAAGAAATCCTCTTGGAACAATCACTACGTGTCTGTCTTGGTTTTGGGTACCCAACAGAAGGATCTAACTAGAACAGTACTTGGCTACAATGCAATCAAATAATATTGATTAGACTAGATACTAGAGAAATGCAGTTGCAATGAATAGCAAGCTTTCTTTGAGCTGTCTTTCAAATAGGAGGCTCCTACCCTACCCTACCTGTTCTGACCCCCACCTCCTCCATCCAGGAACGAAAGCTGAAACCAACGAAAATGAGAAGGTTTCTTTTAATCAGTCAAGACTCTTGTTGGCTGCAAGCCACATAAACAAAGAGATAAGCACTCTGGCAGCAAGTCCTACAAAGCTTGGCAGCAATGCACACAAACTCTGGCAGCAATCCAGCCTGCCAAGTTTGTTTCTGGTTAGTCCTTAACGTGAACGTTGACTTCTGCAAAAGGGCCTGGCACAAGCAGTCTCTTTTATAATCAGGAGACGATCTTAATAAGCATCAACTGGGCGTAATCATCTCCTATGATTACGCAGTTGTTCTTGCCGCCGAGTAGCCCTTCGACGGCATGCATCCCGAAACAACTCACAAGTGTTTTCCTGATCACTCCCTCTGATCCAAGGCTCTAGCGCCACCTGGTGGCCAACCAGTCTCTCCTCGCCCTGCTTGGAGTCGGCACCCTGTCCAGGGTCCTCCACCTCCTCCAGGGCCGACTCATAAGACCCCCTCACTGTCGGAGTCTGGCGGCAGCTCCAATGGCACCTGCCAGGCCACAACACCTACCATACCCTACCCTACCCTACTCTATCCTACCATATCCTATCCTATCTTAGGGTGAATTGGTTACTTAAGTTGCAACACTTCCCACTGCAGGACATGCTCCTCTATAAAATAAATATATGAATATATCTCTGCACAAAAGAAGAATTAACACATCAGAAAGAACAACAGTTTAGATTCTTTTGTTTTTGTTTCTGACATGTTAGTTTACCTTTGGTGTACAGAAGCATCATCAAGTACCTCTCCACTTAGTA
The DNA here is from genome assembly GCF_051295495.1 of Thamnophis sirtalis. Lineage (NCBI taxonomy): Eukaryota > Metazoa > Chordata > Lepidosauria > Squamata > Natricidae > Thamnophis > Thamnophis sirtalis. The sequence continues at coordinate 137,723,538 of NW_028261385.1, read as the reverse complement.
TGAAGCGGATACAGCCCAGTTGCAGTTCCTTGGCTTGGTGACCAAACTGGTAGTCAACGTTGCACTTCAAGCCAATTGTAAAATCTATGTGTCCTGGAGTAGCCCACTGATGTGTTTTGCACCTGAGCACATAACCCCCTGACAGGGAGACTTGCAAACTATTGTAAACAGGAGCTGCAAAGGCAAATAAATTTAACCGTAATTTGAAAGCACAGGAAAACCCTTCCCGCCGTTCCAGCCACAGAAGTCCAGCACTGAGGGGCTGGTTCTAGCATTACCTTCACTTCCTCCCTTTGGTTATACATTCTTCTTCGGAAAGTAAAGCTTTTGTGTATTTTGAAAAGTCAAAACACAACTTTAAACTGGCTTTTTTTTTCTCTGAGAGAAAGCATATTGCTTTTCTCTTGAGTCGTGCAATGGGAATCGAAGGCAGACGAGAAACCCTAGGAGAACGCCAACAGGCCTGCCTTGAGACTGAAGCGGTGGCCACGGGACTCAGCTGCAGTTAATTTTCATGCGCTGTTTGTATATAAATGCTTTTAATACTTAAACCAAATTCAGTTCAATTAAACTAATGTTGTTTGACATAATATTTCTTGTTCCAAAATCAATATTCCTTCATTTGACAGGCTTTTTTCCCCTTGAATGCAGGATGTTTATTATTCTTAAAGCTTACCTATAGACCTGTTTTTTATCCGGGATGATGTGAAACAGTTCTTCTTTGCCCAGCCTAAGCCAAAATATAATGGAGGTTCACGTTTCTCTGGTAAATATCTTTAATTGTAAGACCATGTCTCCTTTATAGCACCAATTTCCTATCCAATTCCTTTTTATTCTGCCTATCTATCCTCCCCTCCTCACTGCCCCCAGCCCAGTGGTGGGTTTCAAAAATTATTCGAACCTACTCTGTGGGTGTGGCCTCCTTTGTGGGAGTGGCTTGCCACCCATGTGACCGGATGGGAGTGGCTTGCCGCCCATGTGACCGGATATGAAGATGCTGACGACACTTGCCAGAACCACCTTAAATTATCTCACACACAGCACTGGTATGCATAAGAATATGATGTAAACTTGTTTTTTTAAAGGTATCTTTGGTTTGCGTTAAAACAACTTCAACACACACAATGTTCTGATTGCACCACAAATGCAGTAGTCATCCAGAGCCGAGGTGGCACAGTGGTTAAATGCAGCACTGCAGGCTACTTCAGCTGACTGCAATTCTGCAGTTCGGCTGTTCAAATCTCATCGGCTCAGGGTTGACTCAGCCTTCCATCCTTCCGAGGTGGGTGAAATGAGGACCCGGATTGTTGTTGGGGGCAATATGCTAACTCTGTAAACCGCTTAGAGATGGCTGAAAGCCCTATGAAGTGGTATATAAGTCTAACTGCTATTGCTATTGCTATCCTTACCTTTCACAGAGGCACTGAGTTTTATAAATAGGAGCATGATAGTGTAGAATAATCATATCCAAGGACCAGTGGTGGGTTTCAAAGAAATTTGGAACCTCTTCTGTAGGTGTGTCCTGCTTTTTGGGTCCACTGGTGGAACCTCTACTAACCGGTTCGGTAGATTTAATGAACCGGTTCTACCGAATAGGTGCGAACTGGTAGGAACCCACCTCTGCCCCAGCCACATTCTTTGCAAGACTACCAGAAGCCACTCTACTTCAAATGACTGGGGGCGGGGTGGGGACTCTTCTGGAATTTTCTTTCTGTAAAAGTACTCTGATCACCATGATCTCAAGTATTGGAACACTGCTATCATGTCTCCCCTAGTCCTTCTTTTCATTAGACTAGGCATAATCAATTCCTGCAACTGTTCTTACCTTTCAGCCTCCAGCTCCCTAATCAACTTTGTTGCTCTTCTCTGCACTCTTTCTAGAGTCTCAAAACCAGAGGTGGTATTCAGCCGGTTCAGACCGGTTCAGTTGAACCAGTAGTGGCGACCTGGGGATGACCACTCTGCCCACCTGCTGTGGCTCTATGCCGTCCTATTTAGCCATGTTTTCTAAGCCGCACATGTGAGCAAAGCACATGCGCAGAAGGCATGCACACTCACAAGGGCCGAACAGGTGATAAACTTATGTGAAACCCACCACTGCTCAAAACATCTTTTCTTTTTAATAGTGCGGTAACTAAAACTGGATGCAATATTCCAAGTGCGGTCTTACTAAGGCATTATAAAGTGGTATTTCTGGGCAGGGTTGGGAAAGGTAAAACAGGGGCATCCACTATTGAGCCAAAATGTGGAAAAGAATTGAAATCCAGAAAGGTGTTTCTTAAGATAGCCTCATTTCCAGCGAATTGAGGGAAACATGGTAGCTTAAGGCGGCAATATAGAAAAACCCTGAGGGATGACCGATAGAAATATATATTTGTATATGCAGAGGTGGGTTCCTACCAGTTCGCACCAGTTCGGTAGAACCAGTTCGTCAAATCTACTGAACTGGTTAGAAGAGGTTCCACCAGTGGACTTGGAAAGCAGGCCACACCTACAGAAGAGGTTCCAAATTTTTTTGAAACCCACCACTGACACACACACACACACACACAAACACACACACACACAGAGAGAGAGAGAGAGAGAGAGAGAGAGAGAGAGAGAGAGAGAGAGAGAGAGAGAGAGAGAGAGAGAGAGAGAGAGAAGAGAAAGAAAGGAAGAAAGAAAGAAAGAAAGAATGAAAGAGTGAGAAATGAAAGAAAAAAGGAAAAAGGGACAGAGAGACAAAAGGAAGGAAAGAGAGAGAGAGAGAGAGAACACATGGCTGGCAAGCCACTCCCACCAGGTCACATGGCCGGCAAGCCACTCCCACAAAGGAGGCCACACCCACAGAGTAGGTTCGAAAATTTTTTGAAATCCACCACTGCGTATATGTATGTTCATAGCTATATACATAGCATTATGTCACAATGCATGTGATTTCATGAGCATCTTTATGTACATAAACATAGGTGATCAGAACCCATGTTCTTAAAATACTTAGTTTTGAATCTATTCTTTAGATATAAGGCTATCAGATCTGGCCTAGATTTTTTTTAAAACAACATCTCTTCTGTCATCTATTGATTAAAGAATTTTTTTTTTATAGCCCAGTCTGGAAGCCTGACTCATTATATCATCTTGGGTGTTGTCCCACAAATTTTTCCATGTGTCCATGCATAAACTATGTCGCTTTTCATGGTTTTTATTTGTAAACCGCCCAGAGTCACTTAGGAGAGATGGACAGTACAGAATTTTAATAAACAAACAAACAAACAAACCCATCCTGATATGTTTTTCAATATTTCTGACACCCCAATTGAAATAAAATTGCAGGGTTATATTTGGTTAAATCAATTGCTTCTGTTTATTTATACAACATTTTAAGCATGTAAAAGATGAGCATAAATCCTTCCAATCACACAATGAAGTAGTTAGTACTACATTATGAATAGCATTAATTTAAGAAATAGCTATTTGCTTCTTTACCTTCTATGTAAATCAAGGTGTTCCTCCAGATTTAAAGCTGGGATTTCAAGTGGATTTTTGTTGCATTTTGCTGCATACAAGTGATTCAGCACATGAGTAAGAATTTAGGAATATAAAATGCTATTTTCTCTCATCATTTGTCCATCATCTCCTGGATTGCATTAGCCTCTTATGGACGAAGCTTTCTCAAAGCCAAATGTGAAGAAACACCAGAGCTTCCTGAACTTAACAATCTATAAAAGGAAGCAAGTGTGAAGATGTATTTAAAATAATCAATAATTCTTGGAGAGCTCATGACAACACGCTTCAACTCTTGGAAGAGGGTGAACCTGGAGAAAGATTCATGAAAAAAAACATCTAATTCCTAGACCAAGCAGTCAGAACAAATGCACCCTTGTACTACAATGGATCGTCCAGCGGTTTGAGATTTCTAGAAATAAGACTTTAGATCCAGACTATGATAAATAAATGTTAACACCAACCTTAACATTCTTCCCCTGAATAGAAGCATAGTCATGCTGTTTTCATTTCTTTGCCCAGAATCTGCCTTTCCCAGCCAACCAATTTATGTCCTGGGATTAGATGTCATGATGTCTAGTTCTAGAATCCTGGATTTCATTGGCTTAAATCACAAACATTCCACTGTTCATTAGACTCTGCCAGAAAAATTGCTTAAGTCACTGTAATTGACTCTACCTAGGGCTGAGAATATATATGGCAAGCAAAGAAATCCGTTGTAAAGAGATAAAGGAAATAAGGATGAGGAGCATCGCAGGAGGAAAGTCATTACTATGGTGGTAATGTCAAGGCAACCAAACTTCTTACCGAAGGAATTTCTCCTGGCTGAATTGCTGCTACATTAACTTTTTTTCAGGTGCTTCTATGTAATAAAATAAACCTGTTTCTCTCTTTTTCCACCAATATTTTTATTTCCCCTTCCTCCCTCTGTGTGTGTGTGTGTGGGGGGCATTTGTGTGTGGGTGTGCACAAATGCATGTGTGCCTTCAAATCAGTTTTTACAGATGACCTCTATCTACTGCAAATCCCTGCAGTTTTCTTGGCAAGATTTTGCAACGATTTGCCATTGCCTGCTTCTTAGGGCTGAGAGAGAATGACTGGCCCAAAGTTACCCAGGTAGCTTCGTACCTTTTCACTTTTAGATACAGTTTCTCTTGTTTAAAAGAAAATGTCAGATTTGTAGCTTGATATAGTATTATGATGTTTTCTACTTCTTTCCATGAAAAACTAATATCAAGATACTAGATTCTGAATCTAAATAAATAGAAAGAAAAATAGCTGTATCAGACTCAGAGTTGCACTTTCTACCACATTGTCACCAGTCCTAACATCTTCATTCACAGTCCTATGCCAGTTATCCAGGATCAAACTGCCTTTGACAAAGCTCACTTACACCATCGTGCTGTCCGTGAAATATACTTCTAGCTTTAATCGAAAATCTTGCTGTCTCATATTAGGGAGTAAGTTTTATTGAACGCAAATAGAAGCATTTCAGAACAGACTGATTGTTTTCTTTTGGATTCAGTGTTATGGTTAACATCCTAACACCTTTACTTTAATGAATCAATGAATCACTCACTCACTCAATCAGAATAGAGCTGGAAGGGATTTGGAGGTCTTCTAGTCCAACTCCCTGCTCAAGCAAGAGACCCTACACCAGGTCTGTCAAACTCCTGGCCCATGGGCCAGATGTATCATGCATTGGCCAAGCCCAGTTTAGTGAAGGGGGAAAAAAATCCTGATATATCATGTGATACCACTGTGATGATGTATTTGTATTTGTATTTGTATTTGTATTTATTGTCACTTATAGGCCGCCCTTTTCCCTGAGGGTGGGTTCCTACCGGTTCAGACCGGCTCAGCCAAACCGATAGTGATATGGCGGCCTGGGTCATTGGAACCGGCATTGACCCAGGCCTGCCATGCCCCAGAACTGGTTCCCCAGTTGCCGCCACCGCCATCTTGTTTTTGAATTCTATGCATTTGCAAAATAATTGTAATTGAGGCTTACAACTCATGGGAAGGGAGTGCAAGAGAGAATGTAAAATAATATGTGGGTACAAATAAAAATAGCAATAAAACACAACATTCATTCAACATTCGGGTGGGGTGTATGAAGATCTTATCCCCAGGCCTGACGGGATAGCCAGATCTTAAGGGCTGTGCGGAAGCTCTGGACTGTGGTGAGGGTGCGAATCTCTACGGGGAGATCGTTCCAAAGGGTCGGAGCTGCTACTGAGAAGGCTCTCCTCCGCGTAGTCACCAGTCGGCACTGACTGGCAGATGGAACTCGGAGGAGGCCCACTCTGTGCGATCTGATGGGACGAAGGGAGGTAATCGGCAGAAGGCGGTCTCTCAAGATGTGTGTTTGACAACCCTGCCCTATACCATTTCAGACAAGTGACTGTTCAGTCCAGAGGTGGGTTCCTACCGGTTCAGACCGGCTCAGCCAAACCGATAGTGATATGGCGGCCTGGGTCATTGGAACCGGCATTGACCCAGGCCTGCCATGCCCCAGAACTGGTTCCCCAGTTGCCGCCACCGCCATCTTGTTTTTGAATTCTATGCATTTGCAAAATAATTGTAATTGAACGAAACGCGTGGACGAGCGAACAAGCAGTAAAGCCAGCCAGAACCCACCCCTGGTTGACTTCCTTCTTAAAAACCTCCAGTGATAAAACACCTACAACTTTTGAAAGCAAGCTTTTCTACTGGTTAATTGTCCTCACTATCAGGAAGTTTCTCCTTAACTGATAATAATTTGATAATCAGATTTTTCCAGGCATCCATGTATAAACTATGTTGCCTTTCATGGCTTTTATTTGTAAACCGCCCAGAGTCACTTAGGAGAGATGGGCAGTACAGAATTTTAATAAACAAACAAACAAACCCATCCTGATATGTTTTTCAATATTTCTGTCACCCCGATTGAAATAAAATGGCAGGGTTATATTTGCTTAAATCAATTGGAGTTCCTGTTTATTTATACACCATTTTAAGCACGTAAAAGATGAGCATAAATCCTTCCAATCACACAATGAAGTAATTAGTCCTACATTACGAATAGCATTAATTTAAGAAGTAGCTATTTGTTTCTTTACCTTCTATGTAGATCACCTACAACTTTGGAAGGCAAGCTTTTCTACTGGTTGATTGTCCTCGCTCTCAGGAAGTTTCTCCTTAATTGATCATAATTTGATAACCAGGTGCTTTGCTTTCATAGACCAAAGCCATCCCCACTTTAAAAAGAAGACCATTTGAGGCCACGGAGGAGATGTTACTTAAGCAAAGCGTTCCCTTCATTAAGATTCTCGAATTTGGCCACCGAGGGTTGCATCCACCCCCTTTGTTCCATTCCCAATTTAAACAAGAGGCAGCTCAGGCCCCCAGCTCTTCTTTGCCTTTCTACGGTGGTGCTTATAAATCTTTTGGTTCTGTTGTGTCTGGCCCTAGTCCAGAAACTAACCTGCCTTGAAATGAAAAGGCGACGTTGGGATAATTTATCAATGTTAACAGTGGGAATCATGGGATGAACAGTAGTTTTGTGCTGGTCCTGAGAAAAACCACTTACCTAATTGAAATAATATGGCACATGCTCCCATAATTGCTCTCCTTTGATAACTTTGCTTAGGTCATATTTTCTCAGTTAATTGTAATAAAGTAAGTGTGTGTGTGAGAGGGAGAGGGAGAGAGAGAGAGAGAGAAGAGCAGGAGTAATAGACATGGGCTCAAGTAAATGAAAACAGGCAACAATGTGTTTTGTTTTCAGACACAAATGTTTTCTTTAAATTAATTACAATGGAAATGACAAGACTTGGCATGCATTGGAAATGTAATCAACAGCTATGATTACTGGATAGTTTGTTCAGCAGAATGGAAGAGGCATTAGTGAAACCTAAGCTTGGCTGTTTCTCTTGAGCTGCAGGGTAAAAGCAGAATTCCAGCCAATTCTTCTTGCACAAGATGTGTAAACTCTGGCATAGGCAGAAAGTTCCAAGGAATCCACCTTGGAAGCTGCAAGGAATGCCTAGAACCAGCTAGGGGGTAAACGCATGGCAAGAGAGGGAAAAATGGGAGAGCAAAGGAGTTCCTGTTCAGAGCGGCCGAAAACCAGCCATTCGGGATACCCTCTATTTTGTTCTGCAATGACACCTAGCTCTCACACTGTATTTAAACTGGGTGGCATCTTTTGTGTGTGAATCTGCTAGGAGAGTTAAGGGAGAATTTTTTAATGTCTTACCATTCAAACCACAAGGCGTTGGCATCTGCCAAATAGATTCCTCAGGATGAGCACCAAAGAAACATCAATATTATGCATTGCTTCAGAGCCAAAGCAGGGCAGATTTCTGTGATATTTTCCTCTCTTTATGAAATATGGGGAATATTTGATGGGGCATAACGGGTTATTGTTAGCATGTTGTGCGCCCTGGCATATATGTAAAGTTTCATTCCAGGTTGGGTCTGGATGGGTCCTTGGATGGGCTCTTTTGCATCTTCAGTGCCCCTATCATCTGCTGCCCCTGACATCCTCCAACTTTCTGCAGGACTGATTTCGTCTTTGGAACAATGCGTGATGCCCTGTTGGCACTAGACTGAGTGCTTCATTTATAACACCTCAGCCTACATCCACAATTGGTGAGAACCAAATCACCAACATTTTTATGAATGTTCTAGTGAAAATTTCTACAAATCTTATTCCTCTACAGAGGCGTCTTAATTTGATTCTCAATGTACCTGAGAGTTTCGGTCTAATTTTTTTTTTCTATTTTAAAATTTACTTGGTAGCAGAAGATGTTTTTTGCAATGTTAATCTTACATAGGAAGACAGGGCAAGGTGCAAATCATTGAAAGGGTAATTGTACAGTGAAAGAGAAAACTGTCAACTCAGCCAACAATCTATATCTGCGCTCACATTGTTTTTGCTTTGCACAGGTTGTCTTCAGGAAGTGAGAGGAGCCTAATGTCAACTCACTAAGTATCCCTGCCCCTGCTCTCGAGTTGCCAAGGAAAGGGGGGATGGGAAACCAATGAAACGGCATGGCAGCCAAAGACTGATGCATATTCCAGACTTATCTCTCTCAAGGCTATATCCCAGGGTTACTTACAGCAGCCAGAGGGGAGTGACCGCTATACCCCGCAAAATTGCCTCATTGGTGAATGTGATTGATGATGCACCCTGGAGGGAGGGGGGAAACATGGTCATGATTGGGGCAGTAAATTATATGGGGTGAGAGCTGGCTTCATTTGGAAACATGTGGACATGAAGCTCTGGATTTCTTAATATCTGGATTTCTTAATAACTGGATTTCTTAATAACTGGATTTCTTAATAACTGGATTTCTTAATAACTGGATTTCTTAATAACTGGATTTCTTAATAACTGGATTTCTTAATAACTGGATTTCTTAATAACTGGATTTCTTAATAACTGGATTTCTTTTGAAGCTTGGCTCGAGGCTCATGATTTAATTAGGGATTCCGTCAGAACCTTGACAAAAACAGTCACATAAGCTGCTTGAGGGGATGAATACCACAAATCATGACAATTTCTCCAAAATTTTCTCTTCCATTGAAGCGAATTTCAGCAACAAATTCCCTTTTCATCGATCTGAATAAGAATGATCATTGCAAATGGAACACACACTACATTTAAAGACATTTTGAAGATGCAACAGGTGCAAAAGATGAATACTGGGTGTTAACTAGGATTCTGATTCCTGAATTGAAAGATCTGCACAATTTTTAATAGGCACTCTTTAACACGAGCATCTGAAAACTTAAATTGCTCAAGGGTGTGTGTGTGTGTGTGAACAGCACATAGTCCATGGGGCCTCCAAAAGCTGCCCAGATTCCTGAGATTACAGTGCTAACATTTGGTGGCAAAATGGCTGTACACATTTTTTGCTTCTCATTTCCAAATGAGAATGGGAATAACCTTCTACAGAGCAGAAACTGGCCACTCTTGGCTTAAAGTTTACCTGAGAGACACCAACCAATATAATCACTCCAACTATTCAGAGTTGCAGCATAAGCTCTTTTGAAGATGACCCCTTTATCAGTGACACATTTATCTGATGCAGGAGGGGTTGCACAGGTAAACCCACCAGTGGCTGGCCAGGTTAGATGGTCTTAATAGAATGGACTTTATAAATTCATATTAGCTTGGCTTTTCATTCTAGTGCCCTGGAGTTCCAAAGTTGACTTTTAGCTGGAGTGAACTTTCTCTCCAACTTCCTCATAAGTATTAAAAATAGGGCTGAACAGTGTGGCAAGACCCTGTAAAGGAGGGGCACAGGAAGCCAGGCGTGGGTGAGAGATAGAACAGAGGTAAAAACTGCTGACAGCTTAAGACATTATAGGAACTTCTCTTTCTTGTATTTTTCCTATGTACTTCTCTGTAACATTCCAAATGAACTTCCCCTTTTTGAAATGTCATGTTTGTCTCATGTATGGAAACGCCTTGAGAATGCACAGTATGGAATACGGCATAAAAGTAGCATCCTGGGCAGAGCCCAGGCAGTTCAGATTTTGGTGTGTGAACACGCTGAACTCGATGCATCAAATAAACTTGTTTCTCTCATCTTCGTGGTCTCAAGTCCTGGTCTTTCGTAAGTAGATTACAAACCAAACCTCAATCTGCTGCAACATATCTAGCTAACACAAGTAGAATGTATCTGATAGAGCATAGTTTGCACCACAAATAGGCACCACAAATATGATGCCGAGTCATAAGAATGAGCCTGAATGAGTTGACAAAAGAGAAAGTGGTAGGAGGTGATTCCATCTGCATCTTCATTCAACTGTTCCAGGTTGTACTGAAAAATAGGAAATGGTGATTATCTTCTTTCCAGTGTTTAAGATGCTCTGGATAGCCAGAATTTCTGAAGCATAATGTAGAAGATGACGAGTATTGAAGCACAGCAATAAAACCCTTATGAAGTCCAAAAGAATAATAGCTGTGGCATTAGTATCAATCAAGATTGGATTCCTAGAGAAGTAATTTAGCATATGCTTTTCATGTTCATCAATTTTTGGCATGATTAAGAAAACAGCAATACCTGGAAATGTTCAGGACTAAAACTAAAATTCATATCTGGTAATAACTGAACAAAGGATCTTTTGTAAGAAATTGCTCTTATGGGAACAGATCTGCATCATACTGTATATACGGTAGTCTGTGGGTAAATTGCAGCCCTGAATTTGAAGGTCAGACCTTACTTCCAAGACCTGTTTTGTCTGAAATTCTGTCTAATCCAAATCTGGTTTAAAGAACAAAAAAGGGAGCTCCAGGTTGTAGCATCTAGAAATTAGTAACCTACTGGTCTTCTAGGCACAATTTCCTCTTTCATGATTAAAAGACATACTCTTCTTGTATTTTAGTATTTGCCTCTTTTCCTATACATACGGTAGGCATATGCAATATTTGGGCCATAAAGAGCCATCTTATCACCAAATGTTGCCTTAGCAGATTGCCTGTAGCTTGAGCTGGCAGAAATTAATTTCGATTAATTATTTACTTTGCAGAAGGGCCCAAACTTTAGTGAGGAGATTGTGTAGGAGAGCCTTTATACCAGTGGTGGGTTTAAAAAATTATTCGAACCTACGCTGTGGGCGTGGCCTCCTTTGTGGGAGTGGCTTGCCACCCATGTGACCGGATGGGAGTGGCTTGCTGCCCATGTGACCGGATATGAAGATGCCAATGACACTTGTCAGAACCACCTTAAATTACCTCACACACAGCACTGGCATGCATAAGAATATGATGTAAACTTGTTTTTTAAAAGGCATCTTTGGTTTGCGTTAAAACAACTTCAATGTGATTGAGATGAGCTAGAAAGCAGGGAATAAAGGACAGGATAGGGTGGGGATGGGTGGGCAGAGCCAGCTGATCATCTGAGCTACCTGTTCACTCGAACCAGTCCGAACTGGCTGAATACCACCTCTGCTTGGAAGACACCTGATTCAGGTCACTGCGTAGAAGCAGAGTCCCTATTTGAATCCTCTCCCTTGGACTAATTTAGAGAAGCTTTATCAGACTGAAGCGTTCCTTCAAAGCTTCATGGAACCTGCTGAATTAGCGGGATTCTCATAATAAAGCTTCACATTTGTCTGCGTTTCCTGCAATCCTTTCAGTATGGTGCCCTCCATGAAGAAATCCATGCATCCGCTATTCCCTTTGGAAAACAGTGAATTGGAAAACAGGGCACCTGTGCACAGAAGGGGATTTGGTTCAGGGCACTGAGGTTAAAGAGCTATATATAAATTTGGTTTCAAAGCAGTTTTTCCTTCCAGTTGTTTTTCAGTTTACCCTGCAAGAGGCTAAGTATTGAACAATTCAGAGTAATGGCTGCTCGCAGCAGTTCTAAATTAGATTAGTATATCAGCATGACACTTGGCAAATGGCTGGGGGGGGGGGAGGAATGGGTTGCGCGTGGTAGTTAGCATTAACACCAATGTGAAGGACATACCGAAAAGAGTGAGACTTATTGCTAAACATGATGTCAAACTTAGTTACTGTACATCACTTCCAGACATGAAAGGACCAGTGTCAGCTCAAATTAGGTTCCATTTTCTCTCTTAAGGGAGAAATATAAAAAAGGGCCTTTGCAAGCCTTGTAACTCAAATGGTTTCATGATGTTTATAAAAATCCCAATGGGATTAGTTTTTTTTTAACAAACGAAAAGATCCCTTGCTGTGTTAGCCGCACAAAAATCATGCCGCAGTAGAAGATTGACTGTTGGGTTCAGAAAACCTAAAAATTATTCATGGGGGGAAAACGTTCCTTGAAATAAATAGAGTCACGTTGCAAAAGGGAGGGGAAAAAAAAAGACCGAGAGGGAGCTCAGAGATGTTAATATTTTAGCTTATCCTGTTTCAATCAAACAGGAGAGTTGAACGGGTGGATATGGATATTTGATGGTTATTTATAAAATCGTTTAAAAATAAATGTAAGGGAAAGGTTTTGCATGTGGAAAGGTCTCAGGTTCATTCGCTAGCATCTCCAGGAAGGGCTGGGAAAGATGGCTTGATACTCTGGAGAAGCGTGACAAGTAGATTTCCTGAACTAAATACGCTAAAAGTCTTACTTGCTGTATGGTTTAGGTTTAGGTTTATTAGATTTATATGCCGCCCTTCTTCCAAGGACTCAGGGCGGCGTACAACATTAAAAGAGACACATAATACAAAAGTTAAAAAAAATTAATTAGAATATCCCAAACCCAATTAAAATTGACAATGACATTTTTTTTTAAAAAAAACAATTAAAATTAACAGTGATCAATAATTTGTTTTGTTTTGTTCAGGCCAGGCTGGCTTGTTGGAAAAGCCAACTTTTTAGGGTGTGTCGGAAGGACCGGAGGTCGGGGATTATATGAAGCTCTGGGGCAGCTCATTCCAGAGGAAAGGCGCTCCCACAGAGAAGGTTCTCCCCCTGGGGGTCGCTAGCCGACACTGTCTGGCCGAAGGCACCCTGAGGAGGCCAACTCTGTGGGATCGCACTGGACAATGGGAGGCTACCAGTGGCAGTAGGTGGTCTCGCAGGTATCCTGGGCCTAAGCAATCGAGTTGCTTTAAAGGTCATAATTAATACCTTGAATCGCACCTGGAAGACAACCGGCAACCAGTGCAGGCCGCCTAAAAGAGGTGCAACATGGGAGCACCTGGGTGCCCCCATGATAACCCGCGCACTTAGACTTATATACCATTTCACAGTGGTTTACAGCTCTTTCTAAGTGGTTTACAGAGTCAGCCTATTGCCCCCAACAGTCTGGGCTCCTCGTTTTACTGACCTCGCAAAGATGCAAGGCTAAGTCAACCTCGGTGAGAATCAAACTGCCAAACTGCTGGCAGCCAGCAATCAGCAGAAGTAGCCCGCAGTACCACTGCACCAGGGGTGAGTTTCAACCGGTTGGTCGGCGAACCTGGAAGTAAGTAACTTCCGGAAATGGCGAAGGGCCCACCCGCCCGCCTGTGCTCCTTACCGGTCTTTGAAGGCTTCTGCGCTTCCACGCAGGCGCATGGCACATACAGCGCCTGCGCGATTCTCCACGAGCAGCTGGATGGCACATATAGCGCCTGCGCGAGTCTCTGCGAGCAGCTGGAGCATTGCGCAGGCGCTAAGACGCATGCGTGAACTGCGCGTGTGCACGAGGACGCCACCAGCCCTGTTCCAACCAAACCTGTTGGAACGGGATTAGCAACCCACCCCTGCACTGCACCACAATGGCACTTGTAAAATATCTGATAAAAACCTCTCCCTGCTAAAATTTCCTCCCCAAGTATAGAAAAAACTATTTCTTTTAAAGTTAAGAGAACATCTGAAGAAGAATCTGGTAAATTCAAGAATGAGATAAATGTCTACATCTCTTGAAGGCAACAGGTTGAGAGAGAGAAAAAATCCAAACTTAACCGAATAATTTCAGAATTCTCAGCAAACTGGACCAGAAGTTGTTTGAGAACGTCAGGCAAAATTTCTACACAGCGATATATGAGATTTCAATCCTACACAGTTGCTAGGCCGCATCCAGGTATAGCTCTAATTAGGTTTACACTAGGAGTGATCCCTTCTGCCATGTTTCAAATTGTACGTTAGTATGCACCTTCTTAGTGTAATCCCCTGTCATCCATTCTCCAACAATGTTCTCTCACTTACCTTGTTTTTCCAAATAATTCATTTAATAGTGCTTTTATTGTAGGGTAATAAATCTGTCAGGAGCTATTTATTTCTCAGAAAGCATTTTATCCCTGCACAGCTTAGAAAAAAAACATTCGACTTGCTATAGCTGTATAAAATCCCAAGAATTTTATTGTCTATAAATATGTCCTCTACAATGCTGCTCAGGAAGTACTGCAGGGGTACTGTAGATTGTATGACACATAATAACTCTGCGTTGGCTTTGGTTTTGGAAAAAAGACCATTATCTGTTAAGAATGACATCTGACCTTGCTTAGCACCAGAAAAATGACCTGATGCCTTCAGTGAGAAAGATCTGCTAGATATGCTTAAAACAATCTAATTTTTCACTCCTCCAATCCTTGAGACATGACAACGATACATGTTACAGACTCTAGAATTTCTATATTTATATTTCATGGCAAATTAGTACCACCAGCTGTCTTGGTATGCAAATCCTTTATGGCAGCCTGTTGTTCATTTATATTATCTGTGAATGGTACATTACACCATTGTAAAAACACCCTCCTCGCAGGTTTCCAAAATCTGCTTTGTGGGGGATGAGGAATTCCTAGAATGGTTTGGGAGAAGCATCAAGAGGCTGGAGGGAGGGAAAGGAGAAAAAAAAAAGTTTTTCCATTGAAGAACAGACATCCACTGGCAGAGCATTAAGATGCTTGCAAAAATTTGTGGGTTCTTGATGAAATCCATTCATCAAAATCCAACCAGCTCTTAAAGGAGCCACCTTCCCTATCCTTTCTCAAATTCCAGCAGAAGCCAGAGATACGGCAAGCGGGTTTAATAAATAGTAGAGAGGGGGTGGGCTTGTGTTAGCACAAGATTGAAAGTACTATATTTTCTAATAGTGCAATGCCCTATCTTCCATACCATAAGGATCAGCCTTGTTTTATGAAAACCAAATAAAGCAAAATTCCCTGGCAGCCATTTTAAGATTCCAACTTCATAGCCATCATTATGATTTCCAATAATTAATTTTCACCATTTCTTCTGTGTTCAAAAAACCACATGCACCGTGCGTGAAGATCCTGTGATTGGTTAAAGTGAGACGTTGCCATGAAAAGGACTGCCATTTTTTTCTTGGCTACAAATTTTCTATATATTAGCAAAATTATATAAAAATGACAGCAAAATCTAAATCTGTAAAGAACGGTAGGAATTGAAGTCCCCATATTCAGAGGACTGAAAATAGATTAGGTTTATGCTGAAAATCATTCAAAGAAGAATACAACTATACAAGGAAAGAGAAGAGCTAGGTTTTAGGAAAGACAAAAGAACATGAGATCCAAAAGCTAACCTAAAATGGATAATGGCAAGGGGAAGAGAATTTAAAGAAATGTATTTTTGTTTTATTGACTACATCAATCCCTTTGATTGCCAAGAGGATGTCAGAATGTTGAATTTATTGAGATCGCCTGCTTAGTCTTCTGAGGAACAATGTTTGGACATTATTGAAAGAACGGAGTAGTTCAGAATAGAGAAGAATATATATTCCCCCACCCAATATATTTCACTTGTACAGCAGAGCACACGTAGAATTAGAAGAACCGAGATTGGAAAAAAAAATTGAGGTTGAGACAATGATACACAGAGATATGTAGACAATAACATTTACTTAGCTGAAGATACAGAGATGCTAATCAAGAAATCCAAAATTAAAAATCTGAATTAATGTTAAATATAAAGACAAAGATAATATCAGTCATGATGCTTACTGAATTTCCAATTGATGGCAGAGAAATGAAGGTTGTAGGGGTTTTTTGGTGTGTGTGTGTGTGTGTGTGTGTGTGTGTGTGTGTTCAAGAACAATTAAGAATAGACAGTGTGCTGGAGAACTAACAAGATCAACCTATGTATCATGACCTTTCACCCTGTTACCCTAAACTGGGTGTGGGTATGGCCAGCGCATAATGCATTTAGCCTGGGGCAGGGAGTTTGACAGCCCTAATTTCGAGAAATTATATGGTCACTCGCTCACTTTCAGTGACTCTAGGCAGCTATATATTGTTTATAAACAATAAAAAACCCAATATAACAAAGTAAAAACAATAACCTTGCACATGGCAACAATAAGCACATGATGGGCTCCATCCCACTTTGAGTTCCCAGGCCTTTTGGCAAAATCGGGTCTTTAGAGCCTTGCTAAAGAGTGTTCAAGTGAGGGCAAGTCTAATCCCCACAGGGATGATATTCCAAATTATACTTTGGTGATGTGAATAGCAACCCTAGATAAAAGAAGTAGAAAAAAGCAAAAAGAGATTGATCAGAATAAAATGGCTATCTTGGAAGACCTCCCATTTATTATTAGAGAAAACTCAGGCTCAGGAGTTGAACCTGATTCAATGGCAACCAGTAATTAATAATATGTATCAACATCATTATGTATTGCGAGGGAGGAGAAACATCTACACCAAGGGTATCCAACTTTGGCAACTTTAAGACTTGTGAACTTCAACTCCCAGAATTCCCCAGCCAGCTGCTGGGAAATTTTGGGAGTAGAAGTGCCCGAGTCTTAAAGTTGCCAAGGTTGGATACCCATGATCTACAGCATTCTTCTTTTATCTTCAATATTAAGTACAAAAAAAAAAGTTTCCACTGATTTTGTTGGCGTGGCCTCTAAGAAAGGAAACTTTAAACCTGCCCGATCTGTAGTGCGTAGGCTGTAACATTAATTTAACGTTTTACTACATTGAACATAGATGTCTTCTTTTTTTATGGTTAAGTGCAATGAGGGAATGCAAAATTGCAAAGTTGGCCAAAGAATGCTGTTGGGATAACTTTCTTATTTCATATTCCATTCTTAATTCTGGAGATGGAAGGGAAATGTCAAAATTAGTTTCCAATCCAATTGGTTCCAGGGTTGAGCTTATTTATTTATATTTATCCCAAGATGCATATTTTGCATCCATGTGGGGATTTAAACAGATTCTGTTTGGTGTCTATGGAGATTCTCAGTCATCCAGATGATGGATGAGAAATGATATGTCTTCAAGGAAAAAAAACGAAGAAAGTTCAGTTGTCTCTGGAGCAAGCACCGTTGAGACATTTCAGTTTTGTGCAGTGATCAAAGTGACTAGACTAGAAAACATGAGATTTGAGCCCTCCCCTCTCTCTCGGCCTTAATGGGAAAAAACAATGGCAAACTTCTTCAGATCATTTTGCCAAGTAAACCACAAGGATGTGTCCAGGCATTAGTGAAGAGTCTCTTAATTTGAAGGCACCAGAAAGAACCCCCCCAAAAGACATCAAATATGTGAAAGATTTATTAATGTGCATACTGTGGCAAACAATTTCTCTAATGCAATTGACTTTGTATTTTCCCTTAACATCCAGCCTTAAACACTTTGATTCAGAAGCCACATCACCAAAAAAATTGGAACACTACTATATTAAAATTGGACAATTGTATTCTAGTTTGCCTATAGGCAGCCATTTAGGCACATTGGCACTTATCTATCTTTCTCAAATAGGAAGTGTGATACTTCAATAATATGCACACAAATGTTTCTCATTGTGACTTTCTGCTGAAATTGTTTCCTGGAAAAATAGCTCTTCATTACTAGAACAAGCATTTTGAGCAATGTTATTTTAAACATAATTGAGAAAGTGAATCTCAACAACATATTTTATATTTGACTCAGAAATTCCTACCATTTCCTTATTTGACATCTACTGCATTGTCTCTTAGAGTCTACTTAGCTGTGAAGAAATATCTGACACATAAAAAATTAATTTTACTTATGAAACAATAATGTTATCTCCAAATTCAAGATGAGGTTAAGAAATTAGTCATAGATTCACTTTTAAAGAAAGCTTTTGACAAGTTGTAAAAATACCGGAATGCTGACAAGTTTTCTTTTAAATATTCTTTTTTTAAGTGTGCACAATATTTAAATATTTGTATGTAGCAATAGCAATAAGACTTATTATACAGCTTCCTAGTGCTTTACAGCACTCTCTAAGCGGTTCACAGAATCAGCATATTGCCCACAACAATCTGGCTCCTCATTTTACCGATCTTAGAAGGATGGAAGGTTGCAACAATCTTGAGCCTGTGATAATCAAACTGCTGGTAGTTGGCAGAATTAGCCTGCAGTACTGTATTCTAACCACTGTGCCATCTTGGCTCCAATGTAGCATTGGAGACAGGTGGTCCTCAGAATGTTTCAGTCTTATGAGCATACCGGTCAGTAGGACTAATTATAAGGATGCTGGGTACTGTAGTTAAACATCATCTGCGGGCCCAAAGGCTCAGTCAATGCCTATATTCATGTACTGTACTTTTTAATGAAATAGCACAGAATGACGGACTTCTGTGGTCATCTCAGGCATTGATTCCAATAAAAGAAATACAATTTTGCTAAATAAATTCCTCTTTTTTTTTGTTTAAAGGGGAAATATCCCAGTTATTTGTAAAACTGGCACGATCCTGTTTATACTACAATGTCTCTTTGATAAATGAGGTGCTAAAATATGATATATTTTAGTCCACAGTCCTCTGATTACCACGAACTACCTAGCCCAAGCAGCATTTGTATAAAACCATCAAGCTTCTGACAGTATTGAACTTTTAATCCATGTCTTTGCCCCAGCTCAGAATGGACAGGACCAGTAGCTCTAGTTTCTTTACCAGAAAGTCTTTGATACAATTTCTTGGAAAGTGGGTTTTAACTTGGGATTCCCAGAAGTTTTATATTTCAGTTTGACATGGCATAATTTGCTCAGATCATTGCTGAATATTAATTGTGCACTCTCTCCTTAGTTGATTTTTCTGTCGGCTACAAACCAAAATTGTCCTTTTTATCTCTTTCGTTTTAATAGGATGTTAGACTGTCTTATTTTTATAATTATAAACATAATTGTGAAAACATTAATGCAATTATATATCGGGATAGAGGGAATGTGAGATACAATAAAAAAGTTACTGTTCTCCTCACACATACGTATGTGCTAGTCATTCCCGACTCTAGGGGGCGGTGCTTATCTCCGCTTCAAAGTCAAAAGAGCCAGCAAGACGTCTCCGTGGTCATGTGGCCAGCATGACTAAATGGCGAAGGTGCACGGAGCACTGTTATCTTCCCACCAAATGTGGTTCCTATTTTTCTACTTGCATTTGTTACATGCTTTTGAACTGCTAAGTTGGCAGAGGCTGGGACAAGTAATGGGAGCTCACTCTGTTACGCTGCGCTAGGGATTCAAACTGCTGATTATCTGCTGATTATGCAGATAATGCTCTATCATTATACCAAAACTTTGTATTTGGAATTGTAGTCCATTAATATCTGTGTTTGTTGTTCTGTCTGATAATTTCATCAAATGGCATACATTTTAGTTGATGTGACTGGGTCATAGCAATAATTTTGACAAGTATTAAAATGGAAGTTTTGGATATGTTGCGATTCCTTTGTTTATTTAGGATATGAATTTCCAGAAAACTTTCTCAACTGGTACATTTGAATTTATTTTCAGGGGAAAAAAATCTACATACCGTACATCGCTTAGAATTATTTCAAGTACTTCACATCAGAGGAATGAAATTAAAATGAATTTAACCCCAATATTTGTTTTATTAATATTGTGTTATTAATTTTAAACAAATTAATTAATCAAGCACATTAGCACACATATTTAAAACAAATATTTTTGGGGGGCAAGGGTGTCCTACACAAATGTAATTGTTTATTAGAAAAGTTTGACTTAATTGTGTACATTTATACAAAGATGGAAATTATACATATATTCAGACTTATTATTAGTTTTGGCTGGCATAAAATACTTCAGAATCCAGCTGTTCTTTGTGTTTAGTTTCAGAGATGTATCTGATCCCACTGAAGTTTTACCAAATATTGGGATCCTTATTTCTGTGAAACTCCATTTTCATACCCTCATTTAATGTCACAAGATTTATAGGGAAAAAACTGTGCCACAAATATGGCGTAACTTAGAATCTTTTATTCAAAAAAACCTTCCTTCATGATATTATTGTAGTTTTAAAAATAGGAACAAATCTGAGGGTAAACGAAACTTCTCATAATGTCAACCTCAGCTTAAATATAATTAAATTACTCAGACAATTAGCCTTCCCATTATTGATAAGATTTAAGAATGGCATATCATGTTGGCATAATTAGCTGTATAGTTTTTAATCTTCTTGGAAGCTTGTATAAATTTTACCTGGCAACTTTTCTTTATTAGAAATTGAAAGAAGTAGGTGACATTCATTTGAACATAGTCTATAGCAATAGCAGTTAGACTTATATACCGCTTCATAGGGCTTTCAGCCCTCTCTAAGCGGTTTACAGAGTCAGCCTATTGCCCCCAACAATCTGGGTCCTCATTTTACCCACCTCGGAAGGATGGAAGGCTGAGTCAACCCTGAGCCGGTGAGATTTGAACAGCCGAACTGCAGAACTGCAGTCAGCTGAAGTAGTCTGCAGTGCTGCATTTAACCACTGCGCCACCTCGGCTTTATAACAAGCTTAAGTGATCTAGTGTAAATCAACAACAGGCAAAACAATCCCCAGCTTAAAAAAAAAATACTTTAAAAAATAATAAATGCAACACAGTTATTCCATATTTATTGGACATCTCCCAGGCATGTTTAATAAAGTTGTTTGCAGTTGTTTTGCATGGAAATTGGAAGGCAGTCCTGTGTTATGGGTTTGTTCCTCATAGAGGTCTGGCTCAAAGCATCCTTCATGGAATACATACAATTCTGCTATTTGCCCAGAATTGGATTCAGTGCCTCAGGAACAAAATCAAATAAGTGGTTTTGACTAGCTGTTGACATACCTCAGGGAGGGAGGAAAAGCAATACATTCCCTGCCTATCCCCTTTATGTGTTACAACTGGATTTCACAGTTTTTGCCTGGATTGTTTTCAAAGGAACAGCCTATGCCTGTTTATTACCTTAAATAGCCACATGGACCGTTCTTTATATGCTAAATATTGAAAAACGTTCAACACCCCTTCAGAAAGTGTTGGAATTATTAAGTCTTTTCCCGTTATTATCATGATTATGACATCGAGGCCATTCATACATTACTTTTAATGCCAATTTTAATTGGCAAGCTTTCTTCTTTCAATACAAAGCAAAATCATCATCATTATTTTTTAAAAGCTCCTTCTAAAAAGTTTTTGCCTGACCCACCAAATGGAAAGGCAACAACAAAGGTAAGTTCTAATTCTTTTTGCTGTTGGGAAGTTGGAATGGGGGGAAATGGTTTTCGTAAAGAACGACCAGTAACATATGAATAACACATTGGAAATGGGAAAAATGGTTTTCAAGCGATGGACCAGGAACATTACACTACATTAATTTATTAGTTTTACTGTTTTTAAATGTGGTTTAAATGTATTTGTATTTGTATTTATTTGTCTTGTATGCTGCCCACTCCTGAAGGACTCCGGGTGGCTCACAATAGACAAGGGAAAGGGAAAACTGGACAAAGACAACACTTTAAAACAAAACCGCAACATTCACAATTTCCGTGGGGCTGGATGTTTCACAAGCCCCCCGGCCTGCTGGAGCAGCCAAGACTTGGCGGCTTTGCGGAAGGCCAGGAGGGTAGTAAGGGTCCAGATCTCGATGGGGAGATCATTCCAGAGGGCTGGAGCTGCAACAGAGAAGGCTCTCCCCCGGGGGGTTGCCAGTCGACATTGGCTGGTGGATGGAATCCGGAGGAGACCTAACCTGTGAGATCTAATTGGTCTATGGGAGGTAATCGGCAGGAGGTGGTCTCTCAGGTACCCAGGTCCGATGCCATGTAGGGCTTTATAGGTAGCGACCAGCACCTTGAAGCGGATTTGGAGACTAATGGGTAGCCAGTGCAGCTCGCGGAGGATAGGTGTGATGTGGGTGTACCTGGGTGCACCCACAATCGCTCCCGCGGCTGCATTCTGGACTAACTGAAGTCTTCGAACACTCTTCAAGGGCAGCCCCATATAGAGCGCATTACAATAATCCAGTCCAATGTGTTTGTGTGTATATTCTGTAAGCCGCCTTGAGCTGCCATGGGCGAATAGGCGGCAATATAAATTTAATAATAAATAAAAAATAAAGAAAGAAAACATGAATAATGCATAATGAAATCCAACCGAGGTTGGTTGGAAGAACGATAATAAATCAAAATGACAAACTGCATTTCTTCTTTGACACACATTTTTATATTCACCTTGTGCAGGTGAACCTAGAATCCAGAGCAGATTTGAACACCGTATAAAAGTCAACTTTCCCCTTATCCACTCCTGATATTTCCTACACATGAAAAAAGTGAATGTAAGCTATATTTTTTTTTGCAGCCACACTGCCTACTCCTAAACATTCTCTCAGTCTCAACATGATTCAGATCTGGCTGTTTTACCATGGAAATCATCTCAGATTCAGACAGGCAGAGAATTACCCCAATCTGAGTCACCTCAATGCTTGGCCAACCTTGTGTGTGTCTATGAAATGTACTCATAGATATGTATGGCAAAGCAGAGAGAGATCTGATTAAGAAATATAGACTTCCAGTATTTGTAAGTACCAGGCTGTTCTTTTCATCAACATGCAAGCCAAGAGAATCAGTAGTTCTTGGGCTACTCTGGTTTGTGTGTGTATGTGCGTGTGTGAGTGGGTGGTTGAAAGAACTCTAAACTTTCATAGCAAGAATGATTGAGTAAAGGAGGCGAAAAGTGCCAGATAAAAATGATAAGATAAGCATAACTTTCCCCAGGAGTTTGGTTGAAATGGAGAGGAATTGCACAGAGCAGGATCATTTTAAAGTAGGTTTATTAGTTTTGGAAAATTTAAGACATCTCTTTTCAGCTCATATTTCCCCTCAGTTCCTCATTGTGGAAGGCAGGTAATATCAGAGTTCTTTTTCCTTCTTTTTTTAGATAACCTCCTAACCTCAACATTCTTCTCTGTCTCAAGCAAACATGACTTTTAGAGGCAAGACTATTTAACCCACTAATTCAAGGCCATGTCTTGTTGCTTAACTGAAGGAGGCCAAAATTACAGAATTGCCCACATATTCACTTCTGGGAAGCGGCCATTATTGTGCTATTCATCTAAAAAAAGAAGTTACAGATTTCCCGCCCTGAGCTCAGTGAAGAACCTCTGGACTTATCAGCGCTTGTTTTAGTAGCATTGGACCGTTTGTCTCCTTAAAGTTTTATTTTATGAAGAAGAGAGAAGAGAAACAAGAAGAGGGAGAGTGAAGGAAGAAGCTGGAACCATTTTGTAAATTGTTCATGTACATTTCTGACAAGAATGGTGCTCCCTTTTCTGAAAACCTCCACATGGGGAACAGAAGAAGGGAGAAGGAATGGGAGGAAGCAAAGAAAGTTCATCCATGCATTTTGGATTCTTACATAGTTCATTTCTAACTTGGGGTCCTTCTCACTACAAATATTAGGCCCAGGATACCTGCGAGACCACCTACTGCCACCAGTAGCCTCCCACCGTCCAGTGCGATCCCACAGAGTTGGCCTCCTCAGGGTGCCGTTGGCCAGGCAGTGTCGGCTAGCAACCTCCAGGGTGAGAGCCTTCTCTGTGGTAGCACCTTCCCTCTGGAATGAGCTGCCCCCGGAGCTTTGTATAATCCCTGACCTCCAATCCTTCTGACACGCCCTAAAAAGTTGGCTTTTCCAGCAAGCCGGCCTGGCCTGAACAAAACAAAATAAATTATTGATTATTGTTAATTTTAATTGAATTTGTTTTAAAAAAATGTTATTGTTAATCTTAATGGGGTTTGTTTTGGATATTCTATTTAATTTTTTTAAACTTTTGTAATCTCTGGTTTTTTTAAATGTTGTACGCCGCCCTGAGTCCTTGGGAGAAGGGCGGCATATAAATCCAATAAACCAAACCAAACCAACCAAACCAAATATGCAATTGCTAAATGATTTAATCAAACTTAGTTATGATTACAATTGGGACCATAAATTCCATTGCTTAGCAAGGTGGTGGTGAAGTGGCATAACTTTTTAAAAAAATTTTTTTTTTAAAAAAAATATTTTAATTTTATCAATTTCATATATACATTCACAATTATATGAGCTCATAACTGTTATTAATAATATGTATTTATAACAATTTTCCCTACTGTTGACAATATACTTGAAGATTGCTTTTTTAACATCCCATAGATCCATCTTATCTTACAACGGTCCTACTTCTTCTTCCCTCCCTCCCTCTTTCCTTCCCTCGTTTCTTCTCTCCTACTCCCCTTCCTTCCCTCCCTCCTTCCCCTTCCCTCCTTCTCTCCTTCCCTCCTTCCTTCCCTCCTTCCTTCCTTCCCTCCTTTCTTCTCGCCTTCTCTCCTTCCTTTCCCCCTTCCTTTCCTCCTTCCTTTCCTCCTTCCTTCTCTCCTACATTCCCTCCTTCCTTCCCTCCTTTCTTCTCTCCTTCCTTCCCTCCTTTCTTCTCTCCTTCCTTCCCTCCTTCCTTCCCTCCCTCCTTCCCTCCCTCCTTCCTACCCCTTTCTTCTCTTTCTTCTCTCCTTCCTTCCTTCCTCCTCTCCTTTCCCTTCTCTCCTTCCCCTTCCTCCCCTTTACCCTTCCCCTCTTCTTCCCATTCCTCCCCTCTTTCCTACTCTTACATTCCCTCCCATTCTTCCTCTGCCTTTCCCTTTCTCCTATTCCTCACCTTTCTCCTCTCCTTCCTATCTTTCCTTCTACTCCTCCCTCCATCCACTCTATCCGTGACATAACTTGATTCAATGACTTTCTTTGTCAGAGTTGTTAAGTGAATCACTGCAGTTGGTAAGTGAATCATGCAGTCATTAAATGATTCCAGCTTCCCCCATAAACATGACTTGCCAGAAGCCTGTTGGGAAGATCGCAAATGGTGATCACATGACCTTGGGATGCTGCAAATGTCATGTTAGTTGCCAAGTACCCATATCTTATCATCTTAAATGTGAGGAGCAGTTATAAATCGCTTTTGTCAGTGCCGTTGTAACTTCAAGCAGTCACTAAATGAATCAAGTCAAGGCCTACCTGTACAAAAAAAATTCTTTTAGCGCGTATCGCTGTTTGAAGAAAAAATTGCTGTTGAAGTCCATGGGAGAACATTTATTTTAGAGACATGTCATCTTTATCTCTGTAAATGTGTTTTTATTTTCCATTTTCATTTCGTACAGTCACATATATACTGTGCATAACCGGGGCCATATAACATTAAACAATAAACACAGCCATTCCTCTTGTCAACAATACCCCCCAAAATAGAAACCCAATGTACCTCTTTGACCCTCCATACACCCTTTCTTTTGCCCCCCTCCAACTTTCCATCTTCCCTCCAACATTCCCCTCTACCCTACTTCCCCTCCCCCTCTACCACTCCTCTCTCCCGGTACACTCCCTCCCTTCCTTCTCACCCTGCCTCCCATCCTCTCTCCCACCCTCGCTACCCCTCTTTCTTCTATCCCTCTACTCCTCCCTTCGGTGTATTTCTACTATCTATTAATATATTCAGCTTGTCCTATTTTTACAGTGAAATTAAAGAGCAACAGTATACAAGTGCAGTCGTGTTACTTTAAAATCTAACAAATACTATATATCCCCCCTCCCCCCCTCCCCCCTAACACCCCACCTCCCTTCCCCCCCCCGACTTCCCAGAGCCCGTACACGGTATAGAGACATGTCATCTTGAGACCAGAGATTTTTATGCTAAAGGAATAAGGTGGCGCAGTGGTTAAATGCAGCACTGCAGGCTACTGCTAGATCAGCAGGTCAGCGGTTCAAATCTCACCGGCTCAGGGTTGACTCAGCCTTCCATCCTTGCGAGGTGGGTAAAATGAGGACCCAGATTGTTGGGGGCAATATGCTGACTCTCTGTAAACCGCTTAGAGAGGGCTGAAAGCCCTATGAAGTGGTATATAAGTCTACTGCTATTGCTATTGCTAATAATGGAGGAAGCCAATAAACAAATCTGGATCAAGGCTCTGGCTTGGGGGAAGGCAGGAGAGGACAGAACAAGTAACTTAGACAATTTATCTTTATGTAAAACAAGGGTCTTGCCTGTACAATATTAGCTTTGTTTTGCAGAGATTGTTGGACTGTGCCCTGGGAATAGGAAGAACAGCAAATGTAATAAAGTATGGAAAGAAAACAAACAATATCTCCATTTCTTTTGTTCGGGGAGTTTGAAATAGTTTGTCTATTGTCGTCTTTATATCAGCCCTCCTTGGCGAAGACGATAAAAATCGCTGCGATAGCATGAGTTTTGATTCCCTTCAACCACACTGGCCAATCTCTAGCTTTGTCTTTTGAATGATGGCTTATTTCATTCTGGTTTCCATCCATACTGGTTTCTTAAACCATAAGAGGCAGCATTTGATCTCTGGGGGAATCAGTTAACAGCATGAAAGAAGCAAAATGATTTTAAGGGGTTTTAAACTTCAAAAAATAAGCCCCCTTGAAATCAGTAGGACACAACATCTGATGAGGCACAATTGAGATCAGGTGGTATGAAACTGGTATGCATTAGCTATAACTCTTAAGTGGTAGGAAATACAATAGCAGTAGCAATAGCAATAGCAGTTAGACTTATATACCGCTTCATAGGGCTTTCAACCCTCTCTAAGCGGTTTACAGAGTCAGCATATTGCCCCCAACAACAATCCGGGTCCTCATTTTACCCACCTTGGAAGGATGGAAGGCTGAGTCAACCCTAAGCTGGTGAGATTTGAACAGCCGAACTGCAGAACTGCAGTCAGCTGAAGTAGCCTGCAGTGCAGCATTTAACCACTGCGCCACCTCGGCTCTAAATACACCCTTTCCCTCTTCTTTACCTTAGAAATTAGCATACATTATTGGCCATGCACAAAGTGAAGCCGAGGAAGGAGAAAAATAAAACGGCAAATGCAAGCGAAAGGGCAAATTCAAACAAACCTTTGCGTTTTGTTTTATTTCATTTACTTTTCTCTGTTTATTGATTTGTACTGTTGGGAGTTTTTGGCAAAAGCATGTGTGTGTGGGTGAGAGTCTGTAGTAACTATATCCATGACTCATGAATCATAACAAGCTCTTGGCTTATATAGACAACTGACTGATAGAGACTCCAACCCCCCCAAGGATTCAGTTACCCTATATACTCGAGTATAGGCCGACCCGAATATAAGCCGAGGCACCTAATTTCACCACAAAAAACTGGAAAAGTTATTGACTCGAGTATAAGCCTAGGGTGGGAAATGCAGCAGCTACCGATAAATTTCAAAAATAAAAATAGATACCAATAATGCCATTGCCCATTGAATAACATATACAGCCTGCCTGTGCCCATTAAATATACAGTAGCCATTGTAAAAATTTGCTCTGCATAACAAATTATTATCACACAATACCGGTGTATTCAATGAAATACTTCACTCACCTCATGATGCTGATGTCCCGCTGTGATGATGATGTCCCGCCTCCTATGACGCACGGCACAGTGATTCCTATCATTGGATCACTGTACCAGAGGAGGTGGGACATCGCTATGTGGCTGCTTGCCATAACAAGGAGGTGGGACATCGTTGCAGAGCGGCAGGAGGGGGAGGAAGGGGAATCGTAAGATAGCCCTGCATTACATTAGAACGTGAGGAGGGGGGATGGTGCGGTGCACGCTGCGCGGCAAACTGACACAGAGGGAGGGGAAACTCAGGGGCGCTGGGCCATTCACGAGCGTCACCCAGCGGCATGGCCCCGCCCATTTTTCTCCTCCATTTCGGGCAAATTTTTCACTGACTCGAGTATAAGCCGAGGCGGCTTTTTTCAGCTCAAAAAGTGGGCTGAAAAACTAGGCTTATACTTGAGTATATACAGTAGTACACAGATATTTGAACTCTGCTCAGGCACTCACCTAAATGCTCAATATCTTAAGAACGTTGGGCTTCTTGTGAAACATATAAAGAGCTAAGCTACTTCCTTCCAAGCTTTGTTCATTGTTTTGGCCCATTATTTTCCTTTTTGAAACACAATGGCAATCATCTAATTAGGAAGAAAATAATGATTGACATTTACAGTCAATGCTCCAGTGTTTGGAGAAGACAAATGCCTGCATGGTGCTGTATTCTAAGTGAATTCTATACGCAAACATAACTATGTTGTACTAATACAGTACAACATTATCGGTGAATTATCTCGTGTGTTGCTTGAGTTATATACGACATTTTAGATCCAAATGTTTCAAGCTAAAAAGCTTATCAGAAAGTAAATGTTGTCACTTTGCTATTATCACAGCCTAAAAACATATCCAGATGTTCTAAAAACCCAGCCTATAGTGATAGCGGTAGTAAGGGAGAGCTTTTCACAGTATTCAATCAACAAAAATATCTACGTTTCCCCAGTACCATTAGTTGAATCAGTTATCATCAAGGTAGCTAACATCCTTAAATGCCGGCATTTAGTCTGCTTTTAATTAAATTTTCAAGGCTACAATTTGGAGGAGGCAACTCATTTACAACTAGTAGAACTATGATGTTGTCTTCTATTCATTCTTCCCCCTTTTCCTTTCTGTTACTAGTGTAATACTTTTATCAGTTGTTTCCAGTTTAGTGCAATAGTGATAACTTTAAAACAAGTCATTTGATCTCCCCCACCTCTTGAAATCTGTTTCAAGTGTTATGAGCAGGTCAGGGAGAGGCAACAAAAGACATGCCTTGCTAGTTGACGGACCATAAATAAAGGCAGAACCTCACTATTTTGATCCCTATCTGCCAAGGCAGATAATATCACCAAGTTTCCCCAGCAAAGAATGTGTGGGGACGAGAGAGAATCCTTGATTTTTTGTTAGGTCAACACATTTGCTGATGGACATTGTCCCTGCTTCTGAGATACTACAGTAGCATTGGAGGAGGTCATTTTCAGAAGAATATTATAGGTGGAATAAATGTGTTTGTAGGATACACTACTGAAAATTCCACCAATTGTCACGAATAGCATAAAATGCCATTCTAGAATAACTCTTTTTATGTTTGACCTGCTAAGGAGTTGCAATGGTTGCTAAATTCAAAATATAAAAGGGCCTTGAGAACACCAGGGAGAGGGCCTGGCTTGTAGGCATTCCGCCAAACACCTGGTAGACTCCCTTTGCCTCCCCTAGGTAACTGGCTCAGCTGCAAAAGCAGTGTCTGCTGGCCAATTTTTAGCCAGGAGGGCTGAAATCCAACAGGTTGTTCTTCCTGAGATAAGTCAGAGACAGAACACGAACAAAAGATGAGGCATGAGCTAGTTAAAGGTGTGTAAATGTTGTCTTCTCCATGCATGCAGTCATATATTATATCTAGGTAAAGGTAAAGGTTCCTCTCGCACATATGTGTCAGTCGTCCCTCACTCTAGGGGGTGGTGCTTATCTCCGTTTCTAAGCTGAAGAGCCAGCGATGTCCGAAGACGTCTCCATGGTCATGTGGCCGGCATTACGAAACGCCGAAGGAGCACGGAACGCTGTTACCTTCCCACCAAACATGGTTCCTATTTTTCTACTTGCATTTTCACATGCTTTCAAACTGCTAGGTTGGCAGAAGCTGGGACAAGCAATGGGAGCTCAATCCGTTATGCGGCGCTCAGGATTCAAACTGCCGAATTGCTGACCTTTCTGATTGACAAGCTCAGAGTCTTAGCCGCTGAGCCACCGTGTCCTTCTATATTATATTTACTAAGTTGTAAATGCTGAGAGAGCGGATACTTACTTGATTTTTGTAGCATGATTTCCTTG
The DNA here is from genome assembly GCF_051295495.1 of Thamnophis sirtalis. Lineage (NCBI taxonomy): Eukaryota > Metazoa > Chordata > Lepidosauria > Squamata > Natricidae > Thamnophis > Thamnophis sirtalis. The sequence continues at coordinate 137,693,673 of NW_028261385.1, read as the reverse complement.
CCTTCAATTTCTTTCCATAATCTACATCTGTCTCTCACAATCCAAATTCAAGGGCAGATTTAGTTCCTTTTAGAATGAAGAGCAAATCTTAACTCTATCAAAGTCTAAACTCTATCAGAGCAGCATCCAGCGTCGTAACAAATGCAGCATATGGAGAGAATGTCTTGCCGGGCTCCTTGGAAAATGAAATGCATTTCTAGGGGCTCCTTACACAGAGAAGCATTCAATCCCTGAGCTGAATTTTTGTCAGTGAGTGGCAGCTGGGATACTCGAGGGGCAATTTTGCACTGAAGGCAATTTGATTTCCAAGGGAGAAGTAGTGAATTTTTCCAAAGAATTGAATTTAAGCTATGTATAAAAGGGCATGGTTGGTATCTCACCAGGTTAGGCCTAAATCTGTTTCCTACTTTTCTGGTTTCTAGCTTAATCTTTATTGCCCTGCTTACATAAACTGCCTCTCCGGTTAACCCTGATTACATTGTAACAGCTAAGGCAAAGTGCCCATCGACCTGAGTAATGTTGAGTTGGCCATGCCCACACAGTCACATGACCACTAAGCCCCGCCTACCCACCTGATCATTAGGACAGAGAACCGGTTGTTAAATTATTTGAATCCCACCACTGGCCTAGGGATGCATTTTTCTGACACCAAGGGCTAAACTGCCTACACAGATAACTGAACCATGATAAATCTAATGTCTTTTGTATATTATCTACTCATGGATATGCAGCAAAAAGAATATTTACATTGCTTAGAAGTGCAGTTAAATGATTGGGTTTCAAACAGTAGAGAAACCAGGTTATCTCAATGCCAAGAATGAAAGAAGGAGAAATTGGAGATGTAGAATATTCTTTTTAAAGTTAAAGGTGAAATCCAAAAAAGAATCAAAAAAGGAAGGCGAAAGCAAAAAATGAATGGAGAGATGTTAGGGAGATATAGAAAAATCAGAGTTACATACATAGATAGACATTTGGTTATAAGAGTCATATTTAATTATGCCTAATTGAGTGTTGTTTAAGGATTGTTTATAATAATTGCTTACATAGAAAAGGGTTGAACTTAGCAAAAACAAGAGGAAGTGCCAATAATAGCTTCCACCTGTCCCCAGTTACAATAACACTGGCATCACACAGCTTGCCCTGCAGGAAAAAAAAAAGTATTCTTGGATCAAGCAGTTTGATTCTAAGTTATCTGAACAACTGTTAAATTTCTATTAGCAAAGCAGCAATATTGCACGGGGATTTCAAGGAACAACACCTTTCAACCCAGATATTGATGCCCCTCCAATGAAAATAAGAGCTAATATAACAACACTCCTTTTTCTATCTCTGGGATAATGTGAGAAACCACAGGCTGTTGGGGAGGATTTTTTTCATCCTTCACCTCTTCCATATGCTGATATCAACTGGGGATATAAAAGAAATCAACCACATCCAAGTGGATTTTCAAAGTCCTTTAAAGGAAACTGCATCTTATCCCAAAAGGTAGCATTGTAGGGAATCTAGTATGCCCAGGTTTCTTATTTTGTAAGACAACTGTCTCAGAAGACAAGATAGATAGATAGATAGATAGATAGATAGATAGATAGATAGATAGATAGATATGTAGATGTAGATGATGTAGATGTAGATGTAGATGTAGATGTAGATGTAGATGTAGATAGATAGATAGATAGATAGATAGATAGATAGATAGATAGATAGATAGATAGATAGATAGATAGATGATAGATGATAGATGATAGATGATAGATGATAGATGATAGATGATAGATGATAGATGATAGATAGATAGATAGATTTGTGCATGTTTGTGTTTGCCTTTGAGTCAATTTTTGATTCCTGATCACTGCCTAGACTACTCCCTGCAGTTTTCTTGGCAAGATTACAAGACTGGTTGGCCATTGGCTGCTACCTAGGTTTGAGATTGAGGTCACCCTACCTTAATGCCTAAGGTAGGACTATGTAGGAAGTTAGCACCCACCCTTCTCATTGAAAAATGAAACATGTTAGGAAATATTAAAAGGGCAGAATATTTCCCCTAAAAGGGAGGCAGAAACTCATCTCTCTCCCCCACACACACCATGTCAATGGGCCATTAAGGTCTGAGCCAGTCCATTCTACATAACAAAGATCTACCTACTTCAGGCAGAGCCATAATAGGACTCCCAAAGCCCTTTCATTACATTATCATCCATCAACAGCTCAACCGAGCTTAGGACTCAAAAGACAGATGGCCTACAAAATTAGCTAAGACCCCCTACCTCCTGGGAGTCTGACCACCAATGAGAGGACCACCAATGCACAGGAACAAGAAACTCTGGGATGGGGTCTAGAGAGGGGACAAAACCACTTTCAGCATCTGTTCCCTTTTTTTCTTCAAGATCTTCAAGGCATGTTATCCCCCTTTTTCCACCAGGACCTCAAACCATGTGGTCCTGTCCACCATTAAAAACCATCTTTCCAAGCAGCCACCATGTTTTCATGTGTCTTTCTCCCCACTTGGAACTGAACCCAGAAGGACATTTATTCCAACAACTAGAACTCATGGTCTTCCAATTTTTAGACTGTTGCCATAACCACTATACCAAGCTAGCTCTCATACAGAATATATATCTATATAAACAGATAGATGGGAGGCTTACATGAAAAAATATATCCATATATATTTAGCCTCTCCCTAAAATGATGTCGTTTCTTCTTCTTCTTCTTCTTCTTCTTCTTCTTCTTCTTCTTCTTCTTCTTCTTCTTCTTCTTCTTCTTCTTCTTCTTCTCCTCCTCCTCCTCCTCCTCCTCTTCCTCCTCCTTCTTCTTCTCCTTCTCCTTCTCCTCCTTCTCCTTCTCCTTCTCCTTCTCCTTTCTCCTCCTCCTCCTCCTCCTCCTCCTCCTCCTCCTCCTCCTCCTCCTCCTCCTCCTCCTCCTCCTCCTCCTCCTCCTCCTTCTTTAAATGACCAATAGAGAAGCATATTCTGAAGCTTGTAGGTTTTCAGGATACTTAAAAAAAAGAAAACATTCAATTTAAACGCTTCATTATTAGCACATGCTTGACAATTACACCATAAACGCTGTCATTATTTGTATGCTACTGATTATTTCAGTAAAAATGTGCTAGTGGTGGAATAAGTTTAGTTCTCTGATGCATCCAACATTGCCATTAAATTAAAGTTGATGGATAAGACTGGTTGCTGTATACTAGGGCTAACGGTATCTTAAATTTGAAAATTTACATTAAGCTCTAAATATGTGGCCATAGTTTTGATTTTTTTTAAAAAAAATAGGGTGCTGCATTTTACTGCCATCTCACTTCCCCTCGCTTAAGATAAAATTAGCTGCTATCGATCAAAATGGCTTACCAAACCTGTGTCCGATTTTATCTGAATTTCACAAATGGTAGCTTGTGACTTTGATTATGGAGAGAGTAGCCTAATCAGTTTTTTTCCCCAAAACTGTGGCTGATTCTGCTTCCTTGCTCTGACAGATCAAAGCTCTTTTTGACTCTCTATCTGCAGAGTAGCTCATTAACAGGAGGTTGTGAGTGTTATAATCATCTAACAGGTTTCCTTCTGGGCTGAAATGATTCCTCTGTTATCAGCCTATGAGGTCCAAAGTGAGAAGAATTAAGTAGGTACCAATGACATTATATGGCTGGGCAGCCCCTATATTCTGCTATAGCCCTCTTTCTGATTCTTCCAGTTAGTTTTGTGGTCAACTTCTAACTGTAACAAGGAATGTAACGTCGATAGATTCATTAGCTTTGAAACAATTGCCTATATCGGAGGTTGTGAGCTTAATGCATTAAGCATTAATGGATGCTTTGCATTGTCAAGGAACAATCTTCATCATATTTAAAAATTTTAAACCTTGCTGACTCTAAGGTGACCCTTCAGAGAGATCATTTTCTTTGTCTGAAGTTTTGTTATTCTCACTACTTGCTTTACCTAAAATTAAATAAATTTTAATCCTTAAAAAAGGAAAGGTACAGAATATTCTTTCAATCAAGTGAAATTTGGTATTTTCAAGTGAGTATTACAAATAAAATACCCCCAATCACAAATACTTTACTAATCACCTTAAAATATTTTTGAAGCCTGCATTTTCTTTCTGTAAAGTCCAATTTCAGTACTTAGACTCCCCCACCTCAATTCTTAAATCGTGTTTGCATTTTTGTTCATCCCAAGCGGCAACCACAATTTTGTACTTGTAGAATCCCCCCCCCCCCCCCCGCTGCATATTTGGAAAATTTTTCAATCCTGATGGGAGTTTTATGGCTTTGGAACCTTAATGAAAGGAGCTTTTACAAAGTGGCTAAACCCTAACCCTAACCCTAACCCTAACCCTAACCCTAACCCTAACCCTAACCCTAACCCTAACCCTAACCCTAACCCTAACCCTAACCCTAACCCTAACCCCTTACCTTAACTTAAACCACGCTTTTGTGGGTGCGGTTTTGTCGGCGCGTTGTTGTGGGTGCGTTGATGACATCACGTTTTTTTCGGCGCGGTTTTTTCAGCGCGCTATTGTTGTGCGCCCATTTGTCGGGTCACGGGCCTCATCCTATTTCTAAGAGGTCTGTAAAGGGTGTGCATAAGCACACCACCCTGCCTACCATCCCTGTCCTACTGTCCCCATCTATTTGTACCCATTTCATTAATACTCGTATTTATTCTTATATCTATTCTCTTGTAAACCAGGGGTAGTCAACCTTTTTATACCTACCGCCCACTTTTGTATCTCTGTTAGTAGTCAAATTTTCTAACCGCCCACTGTTTCCACAGTAATGGTGATTTATAAAGTAGGGAAGTAACTTTATTTTATAAAATTTATAAAGCAGAGTTACAGCAAACCCCTACCGCCCTCCATGAAAGCTGGAACGCCCACCAGTGGGCGGTAGGGGCCAGGTTGACTACCACTGTTGTAAACAATTGACAAATCAAATAAATAAATAAATAAAATATTCTTTGCCTTCCTGCTCTAGTGGGTCAGATGTATGTGACCAGCAAGAGACGATCCCTCAGATAACCTCAGATATCATGTGCAACTGTTAATCTGGGAAACTCCACCTTTCTCCATGAAGACAAGACAAGCATGGTAAGCAGTTAGAATGGGTTGCATCTCCGTACCCGTATCCTGAATCTTACAGCACTTCAGATTTATTCTAAAATACACTTTTGTGGACCATTTACTTTATAAGCAGGTCTGGTGAAGGCAGCTTTACTCCAGCAATACTCAGGACATACTAAATATGTTACTCTTTAAGATGCCATCTTAAAGTTTCTGTTGCTGTTTTTGGCGAAAAGGATTTCACTTCAGCGTTGAGTTATGCCTGGAATAATACAGATGGTATAAATATTGTTTATAAGCTGCTTGTTAACATCAGAAGTTGAATACATCCCATCAGAGGTATCATGTAACCAAAAGTCAGAATTAAAGAAGGATGACAAAGATCTGGCAATAAACCACTTTACAGCATTGTTTTAATTGGAAAGGCTATAGGATTGCTGTGTTCGTGACATGAACTTGCAATAAGTAGCATTTTTTTAAAAATCAGCATGACAAATAAATGACATCTCAGAAATACTTTGGCCCTGAAGGATCCCTGCAACCAAGGCTCTTGATTTCCATAATTGCATGAGATGGAAATGAGGCAGCTAGCTCTTAGGAAATAAATTTATACAATTACCAGTTGTATTGTCAACGAAGGAAGTTAAGTCCTTGAAGACTTGATGCGGTCAATGGAAAATGAAATGACTAAGAATGTTTTCTTCAAGCATAACTTTAGGCATGAATGTCTAAATAGTTATTTGGCCTCATGTATTTGGCCAGTCTCAAATATCCTTATAATTAAGATACATTAGCAGGTTGCAGAGTGGAAAGGATGACCTTTAGTTCTCTGCGGAAGAATTGTGACTGTCGTGATTGAAGAACACCAGGAAGTAAGTTGATATCTTCCATTGCACTGACTTCTAATGGAGGATTCGATATCCAGACTGCTTTAGTCTGTTAATTTTTTTTAAACAAATACCATTTTTTTTAGAGAAAAGCTTAGTTTTCTTAATAGAAAACATTCTAGTAGAAAAATCCTTGCATTCGTAACAGGTACTTGGTTACAGTTGCAAAACTCGTAATCAAGACATAGAATAAGCTCTATAAAAAAAGGGTTAGAAGTTGTCAGAGGTGGCCATTTCTCATTATTAAAAAAAGAGGAAAACTAGTAGAAGAAAAAGGAGAAAAGAAGGTCCTGACCAGGGGTCAAATCCAGCAGGTTCTGGCAGGTTCTGGAGAACTGGTAGCGGAAAGTTTGAGTAGTTTGGAGAACCAGTAACGGAAATTTTGAGTAGTTCAGAGAACCAACAAAGGCCACCTTTGGCTGGCCCCAGAGTGGGGTGGAATGGAGATTTTGCAGTATCCTTCCCCTGTCACGCCTACCAAGCCACGGTCACCAAACCACAACATGCCCACCAAGCCACGCCCACAGAACGGTAGTAACAAAAATTGAATTTCACCACTGGTCCTGACTGGAGTAACATTTTTACACGAGACAGTTTGAGCATCGCTGCAATTTCAGGCAGTTAAGATGTGCTCATGAGAAAGACAAAATATTAGTGCAAAACTTTTCCTATGATGTGGGAGGCTGAATGCATCCCTTAGTAATTGTCAATATCCTGTTGTTATTATCTTCCAGGTTGATTCATATAATTGGTTGTTCAACCGCACTTCCTTGCTATTGATAAACCTCAATAACATTTAGATAGATTGTCTCTCTATTATCCCTCCCACTTAGAAGAAGAGGTGAACTTCAGCGTGTATACTCAGTGAATCATTTCAGTTTCTATCTGAACCAAGATATAAAAGACCTTGAGAACCGTTTTATTTTGCTTATGGAAGATGCATACACATCCATGCATCGCCTACTGTGAAAGATACATAAAGGATTTCATGTCATGACGTAATTCAGTGTTGCGTGTCCAAAACAATATTAGATTTATTCCATTTGTTATAAGAAAGATATCACTACAATTCAGTTTCCTTGGCCAACCTCTTTCTCTTAAGTTCCGGGCACTGATTCAATCACCTGTTGCTATGGTACTTAGAAAATATTGTCTACTCTTAATGGTGCCGCTTGAATTAAATAAACTGTTACTTTGAAAGATTGCTGCAGAGTTTTGAAATCCCTCTAAAGGCTTCTACCACTTTCAATCTTGTTGGCAGGACAGGATGGTAGAAGAGTTGGAGAAATGGCTGAACATTAAGTACCTTTTTGCAACAGTTTCAAGACAAATGATATTCCTTAGCTGTAAATGTTCACCTTTGACCATAAATCAGCAAGCTTGAGGACTTCTGGAAAAGTTAATACTCCCTTACTTGAATTTGAATGCATTTTTAAACACAGTAACCCTGTTTGACTCCTACTATCAAAATTCTACCCCTCCCGAGAAAAGAAAAGAAAGAGAAAATAAGGTGAGATGTGGAGGAGAGGTAGGGGAAGAAGAAAGAGGTAAGGAGAGGTGGGTGGGAGGGAGAGAAAGAGAAGGAGAGGAGGGAAGAAGAGAGAAAAAGAGAAGGAGAGAGGGTAGGAAGGAGAAGACAGAGGGAAGGAGTAGGGGAGAAGTAAGGGAAGAAAGAAGGGGAAGGAGAGGAGGAAGGAAGGAGAGAAGGAAGGGAGGGAGAAAAGAAAAGAAAGAGAAAATAAGGTGGTGTCATAGCAGGTATGAAGGATGGTAAATAATACATTCCAAATTATACCTTATACCCTTTTAAATGGAATAATAATAATATAGAGAATGGCAAAGAAAAAGAATAACTATGTGAATGTATACCTATAACTGCAGGTAAGAGAATAGATGACAGTAAAAATATAAAGCACAATATAGGTAAATAATACTTGATCATAAGTAGCTAAGTATAAAGAAAGAAAGAAATGTATATAAAAATGGATAATGAGTAACGAGATTACGAACGCAAGATAGAAATGTATAGAAAGGAAAACACTAACTGCAAAGAAACCGATTTGGAACTGCTGTATGTTATACGATGGAACTTATTGTTCCTATGTTGTTTTTAAGTTATGTGGTTATTTTTGTTAATGTGTTTATGTGTTCTGTTGATGTGCTTATGTGTATAAAATAAAATAAAAAAAGGAAAAAAAAACAAAATTCTACCCCTCCCATTCCTGTTGTCACTCATTATAGATCAGGAAACTATAGACCAGGGGTAGTCAACCTTTTTATACCTACCGCCCACTTTTGTATCTCTGTTAGTAGTAAAAAAATTTAACGCCCACCGGTTCCACAGTAATGGTGATTTATAAAGTAGGGAAGTCAATTAAATTAAAAAAAGGAAAGTGCTTCAGTATCAGACAAAACCCCTACCGCCCACCATGAAAGCTGGAACGCCCACAAGTGGACGGTAGGGACCAGGTTGACTACCACTGCTATAGACAATGCCAGAGAATGGGATATTCTCATTTGATAGTCTGACCATACACAAAGTGTGTGTGTGTGTGTGTGTATGCGTAAAGTAATTTGTCCTGGGGCTATGGGAAACGTCCACTCAACTACAGCCAATAATATTGCTAGCTAGGATATCATAGTACGTAGCAACTAGCCTAGCCTAAAATAATATTCCTAACACTCCATCCCACTCTGAGCTTGGTTGTGCCATTTCATTACCCAAGTAGGTAACATCATCAGTATTAGTGAGTGTCAGTGTTAGTGACTGTCGGGTTTGTTCCCTGTTTATATACAGAAGCTTGCCCTGTTGGTGTGATTTTTCTAATTATTTCCTTGATTAGGGTATTGTTTTCTGCTTGAATTGATTGTCTGGTGTCAATCCCTGCTTTTCTGGCTATTCACTGCTGGAGAGGACTACTACATTTTTTTTTCCTTCTTAGCTTTTATATAGTTTCTTTTGAATGGTGTGTAACCGTGGTTTATTTCTATGTGTCTATTTTTTATATAATATATATTTTATTCATTTTCATATTCCATTTTACAATCACTTATATACTGGATATTTGCTATAAGAAATAAATAAAATAAAATAAAAAAGAAGACACAACTCATCATCATTCGCAACCCCACCTGACACTTCCATCCTCCATACACCCCATCTTTCCCCTCCAACTTTCCTTTCCTCCCTCTAACACTCCCCTCCTACTTCCCTATCCCCTCAAACCTTCCTTTCTCCCCTTCCTCCTAGCATTCCCCTTACACCCTCCTTACATTCCCCTTACTCCTTCCTTACTCCTCCCTCTTCTTTCCCTCTACCTCTCCCCTTGGTGTATTCCTTTATTCAACTCTTATTGAGCTATAATATGATAAAAAATTAAAAAATAAAAAATAAAATAAACCAAGGAAAAGAAAATATAAATGTGTCTATTGATGGCTGAAGTATCTGTCAAATCAGCCAGGTAGGGAAAACTACTAACAAGCAAGTTAGAAGCAAACAAGCAAGAAACAAGAAGCAAATGCCACACTCACTAGCACTGTTACCTAGTTGGGTTAATGAAATGGCTGCAAGCGAACAATCAAGCTCTGAGAGCAATAAGCAATGAACTGATTCCTCAGTTCAACCTTGGACTACATATATTGTCTTCTATTGGAATTACTAGTTCTTCCAGATTTATATTAGTAGGTTTGAGGTTTGAGGTTTATTCGATTTATATGCCGCCCTTCTCCCAAGGACTCCGGGCAGAGTACAACATTAAAAGAAACACATACTACAAAAGTTAAAAAGAAATTAAATAGGATATCCCCAAACCCAATTAAAATTAACAATGACACATTTTTTTTAAAAGAATTAAAATTAAAATTAACAATAATCAATACTTTGATTTGTTTTGTTCAGGGCAGGCTAGCTTGCTGGAAAAGCCAACTTTTTAGGGCGTGTTGGAAGGACGGGAGGTCAGGGATTATACGAAGCTCCGGGGGCAGCTCATTCCAGAGGGAAGGTGCTCCCACAGAGAAGGGTCTCCCCCTGGGGGTCGCTAGCCGACACTGTGTGCCTGATGGCACCCTGAAGAGACCAACTCTGTGGGATCACACTGGACAATGGGAGGCTACTGGTGGCAGTAGGTGGTCTCGCAGGTACCCCGGGCCTAAGCCATGGAGCTCTTTAAAGGTCATAATTAGTACCTTGAATCGCACCCGGAAGACAACCGGCAACCAGTGCAGGCCGCCTAAAAGAGGTGTAACATGGGAGTACCTGGGTGCCCCCATGACAACCCACACAGCCACATTCTGGACCAGTTGAAGCTTCCGGATGCTCTTCAAGGGCAGCCCCATGCAGAGAGCGTTACAGTAGTCCAGGCAAGAAAGGTTGAGTTTTAGATGACTTCCTGATGAAAGGAAAAAGCTGAACATGAAACTCTACGGAATGGAGCACACAAAAGAAAAAAAAAGGAAGTTGGTAGAATATAAAATGATAGAAGTATCACCTGTGGGTAAGGAACTGGGCATTGCTTTCTTGTTTTATTTGATCAAAGTCCTGCATGTTGATCATTCAGTAGAGAATCCCGATCCTTGAAGACATTTTGGAAGGGGATCTTTGGCCTGGTGGGAGGAGAACAATGAGCTTCCATCTATTTGCTTCCACGGATTTGTATTGGGTCCAGCTATGGAATATCAAAGCATATCATTTTCAATGCCATGAAAAAAATAAGCCTGTTCTTACCCGCCCTTAAATGGTACTGTCTCTTGAACCTGAACAAGTTACCCAAGAACACTGCCATGCCAAGATAAAACAGATACAAAGTTACAAGAGGCAATTTGTTTTAATCTACAACGTATTCAAACATAGCTTTGTATTCGTATACAAACATTGCAGGATATTGAGAGTGCTGGGCTCCACTTTGATACAGGCTTCAGTTAATTTCAGTATTTACAAAATGAAAAAGGGCTATAGCCTAGTTTTGTTAAAGAACGGTAAGTTAGGCTTTCAGGGAGCAAAAGGTCTAAGAGACTTCATTCTATCTGAGGTTCATAGCTTAAAAAATAGAATATTATTTATCATTCAATAATTTCTTAAAGAATATACTTTTATTGAATTCTTGGTTTAGTAGGAATAGGCTCAGTGGTGCTTTCCAGAGGTATTATTTCACGTGGCACGACATAACCGCGAACGTCAAAAGCGCGCCGACAACACCGCGGCGCTAAAACCGCGATGTCAAAAGCGCGCCAACAACAGCGCGCCAACAACAGCGTGCCGACAGAAGCGTGATTTAACTTAAGGTAAGGTTTAGGGTTAGGTTTAGGGTTAGGTTTAGGGTTAGGTTTAGGGTTAGGTTTAGGGTTAGGTTTAGGGTAGGTTTAGGGTAGGTTTAGCGTTAGGTTTAGCGTTAGGTTTAGGGTTATTTTTAGGGTTATGTTACAGCACGCTTCTGTCGGCGCGCTGTTGTCGGCGCGCTGTTGTCACGCGGTTTTGACGGTGTGGTTTTGTCACCGTGCTTTAGTCACACGCGCTTTAGTCTACCACGGTTTTGTGGTGGAACCATTATTTCATACATATTATTTATAATATTATTATAGCTTTATTGATTAGCCTATATCAAAGCACAAGGTTCAAAAACATACCACCAATAAAATCCTATACAAACAATTTAAAATAAGAGTAGGGTAAAATGCAATCGTTTTTCATCTTCAAATAGTTGACAAGAATATTTAAAAACTCCATTTTTCAGCATCTACATCTCATTGGGACATGATTAATATAAAAATAATAATTATTATATAAAGAAAGGAAAAGACTAATGCCACTATAATTCCATCATAATAAGTTTACAAAGGAATTACTAAATACTCCCGATTTTTATCTTGGCCCCCATATAGGATGAAATAAGTCTTACTAATCCACATGTGGACCACAATTTGTTGGCTGCACAATAAGAGAAAGTTTTAGACATAAAATTCACATCCAAGTTTCGCTGTTCTTCAAAAACTCTTAAAATGATATTTATGAGTCAACAGGTATAGCAAGAAGATGAAAACAGTGCCTGATTTGAAACTAATACTCTCTAAATACATATTTTTTGCCAGTAGTTTTCTCCCATGACTTATTATCCCCATGAATCACAAGCTTAGGAAAGCTGGAATAGGAGCTACCGCTCAAGCATCTCTTTTCTTTCTCAGCATTGTGGCAAGATAGATTATGCCTGATTACTAAATCATTCCTCTTCCTCCATGGATGGGTGGCCTAGCCTTGAACATCACAAGCAATGGAAATTCTCAAGCTCTTTTGGCAACTTGTTGCTCCTCGGCCTCTTTGTCTATCAAATTCTTATATAATGCTTAATCTATGTTTCCCCAGCTGCACTTCAAACTTATCGCTGTGTTTTTCCATTTCCATTGCTCTGATGGGAATATTCGGCCTTCATCTACTATATCAGGCAGTTTTTAAAAGTATATTTGTGTTATTCTCTTTGCAGCATCTTTTCAAGTGCACTCGGAGACCTTTCATTAAAGTGCTGCTTTTTCAGAAATAACAAGCATTAGATTTTCTTTTCATGTCTTTTGAAAAGCCCAGGGATAATCTGACTGCACTGAACACCCTGAAGTTTAATTTTGTAGTACCAGATGGTACTATCTCTTTAAAAAAAATGATTTCTCAATATTGGGCATGCAGGGAAGAAAAGGGGTGATGGAGAAGAGAAGACAAAATACAATTGATATCTTGTAAATATATTACCTGTTACCTGCTCGGAGCAATTTATATTCTGACTTTCCAGTGATGCGTAAATAGCAATATAGGAGAGCATACCAACAATGGTTGCATTGTAGGTCATCTTCTTTAATGATTAACTCTTTTGCTAGTCCACTGCAGCTGCAATGAATGGGCAATGTGGAGGAACAGTAGAAAAATCTGCTCAAAACAGTAGAAAAACCTGGCTCTTAGCTGACCACTGTCTACAGACTTAGCATAATAATGTAACTATTTGATGGAATGAGAGGATGAATATGTGGTGGTGAGAAACATGAGTTGCTCATCTCTTGCTGGTAAGGTCAACATGAAAAGGAAGAAGCTAGGAATAAACAGAGGAATCAAAATTATCTCAAGTATTAGTTCCGCTTTATAAAGCACTAGCTGTATACCCAAGCTTTGTGATAGGACTATGCATGAGAAATTCGGTTCACAATCCATTGGCGCAGTGATGATCGGTGATTGAAACATCTAAGGGAATATCGCTCCCGCCACCTTGACTACGGAAGCAGTTAGCAATAGCAATAGCAGTTAGACTTATATACCGCTTCATAGGGCTTTCAGCCCCCTCTAAGCAGTTTACAGAGTCAGCATATTGCCCCCACAGTCTGGGTCCTCATTTCACCCACCTCGGAAGGATGGAAGGCTGAGTCAACCTTGAGCCGGTGAGATTTGAACCACTGAACTGCAGATAACAGTCAGCTGAAGTGGCCTGCAGTACTGCACCCTAACCACTGCGCCACCTCGGCTCTTAGGTGGAAGGCATAGACATTTTGGTGAGTTACTGATGTTTAGCACTGTAAGGAGCCCTAGACCCCTCCTGCGTGAAGGAGTGGAACGTCTGCCAGTTTGAACTGGGGTAATGGAATAAGAGGCTTATTTTCAGGTGTGGATGGGAGTAGAATGTTTGGGTTTGGGTTTGGCTAGTCTAGAGAAAACAAGGATTAAGATATGATAGCGGTATTCCAGTGTTTGAGAGGTTGTCACAAAGGGGGGGCGGGTCAACTTATTTATCAAAGCAGCTATAGGTAGGACAAGAAACAATGGATGGAAACCAGGGGTGGGTTTCAACCGGTTCGCGGGGGTCCCTGCGAACCGGTTGGTCAGCGAACCCGGAAGTAAGTAACTTCCGGGAACGGCGACTGGCCCACCTGCCCGCCCGCGCTCCTTACCCAGTTTCGACGAGTTCTGCACTTCCACGCATGCGCAGGACACATACAGCACCTGCGCCAGGGGTGGGTTTCTCACCCCGTTCCAACTGGTTCGGTTGGAACGAGGCCGGCGGCGTCCTCGCGCATGTGCGCGGCATGCGCGTGCATGCATGCAGCGCGCACATGCGTACTAGCGTCTGTGCGATGCTCCAGCTGCTCCTGGAGGATCGTGCAGGCGCTGTATGCATCCTGCGCATGCGTGGAAGCGCAGAATTTGGCAAAACCGGGTAAGGAGCGGGCGTGGGCGCGCGGGCGTGTGGGGGGGCCTTCGCCGTTCCCGGAAGCTACTTACTTCCGGGTTCGGCGACCAACCGGATTGCAGGGACCGCCGCGAACCGGTTGAAACCCACCCCTGGCCTGCGCGATCCTCCAGGAGCAGCTGGAGCATTGCACAGACGCTAGTACGAATGCATGCGCTGCGCGTGTGCACAAGGATGCCGCCGGCCCTGTTCCAACCGAACCATTTGGAACGGGGTGAGAAACCCACCCCTGATGGAAACTAATCAAGGAGAGAAGCAACCCGGAGTTTCTAAGGAGAAACTTCCTAATAGCAAGGACAATTAACCAGTGGAACAGCTTACCTTCAGAAGTTGTGGGTTTTTTTAAGAAGAGATTGGACAGTCACTTGTCTGAAATGGTATTGGGTCTCCTGCTTGAGCAGGGGGTTGAACTAGAAGACCTCCAAGGTCCCTTCCAGCTCTATTCTGATTGACCTACAATGGAAGTAAGTAGGTCTTTACAGGCACAAAGAAAGCCAATCCATCCAGAAGAATTCCAGACTCAAAGAAAGCCGTTTAATGAATTTATAGTTGAGAGTAAAATGGAATGGAGTCATTTAATTCCAGTTTATAAAGTCTTAGTAAGGACACACTCGGAATACTGCATCCAGTTTTGGTCACCATATTATAAAAATATGTTGAAACACTGGAAGGAGTACAGAGAAGAAAGATGATTAGGACTTCCAAGGCCCCCTCCAACTGCTTTTCTGTTAATTCTACTAACCTCAAAAATAGATTACCAATATTTTATTTTGAAGCTACACATTTATTTATTTGCAAGGTTTATATGCTGCTCTGATTGAAACTGACTCTGTGCCTATGTATGGTCTCCATCTTCATACATCCATATTCAAAACAAATGAATGCAGCATCGTAAATAATAACAAAAGAATCAATGGTTAAAAAAAGACGAATATAAAATAAAAATCTTTAAAAACTATCAAAATCTGTGTTCCAAATGAAAGCCCCATTCCACATTTGACCCTCTGTTTTTAAGGTTAGGCACGACCAGCTCAATTTTTGAACTTGATCATGATGTCTCAACTTTAGAAACAGCCATTCTCACCAAAACCTTGTAGGTCCTCATAATGACCTTTGAGATGTTAGTAAAATGTCACAACTCCAACCCAGTAAATTGCTCAACTGGCAAATAATGAAATTAACAAGAACCATGGTGGCACAGTGATTAGAAAGCAGTACTGCTGGCTACTTCAGCTGCCAACAAATTGGCAGTTCGAATCTCACCAGACTCAAAGTTGACTCAGCTTTCCATCCTTCCAAGGTCAGTAAAATGAGGACCCAGATTGTTGGAGGCAATAGGCTGACTCTGTAAACTGCCTAGAGAGGGCTATAAAGCACTGTGAAGAGGTATATAAGTCTAAAGTGCTATTGCTATTAACAAGTTTTATGCCTCAATTGTTAATTTTGTTCCTTTGTAAACATTGGATATTTACATGAAGGAATGCAACATAACCTTTTCCAAGGCCTTATATAGTCTCTTTATATTCCCTAGAGGTTGTGAATTTGCTCCTTTTGGTAGAAAGGATGGAGATAGTTCATGATCAGTTCTGTGAAATGCTGTCCTCTAAAACAGGGGTGTCAAACTCAATTTCATTGAGGGCCGCATCAGAGTTGTGGTTGACTTCGGGGGGATGGGGTGGGCATGGCCAGAGTTGGTGTGGCCAGCCTGATGTCACTCTTGCCAGGGGTGCCTGTGGTGGTCCGAGCCAGTGAAAACAGGCTCCCTAGCTCCATTTTCGGCTGCAATGGCCTCCTGCAACCCACTGCCAATTAAAACTGAATTCACGATGGCAATCTCTGTTTTTGCAGTCAGAGGCACTGTGGGCTGGTCCTTCACTGCTTCCAGAGTGGCCTCGCAGGCCAGATTTAAGCACCACACAGGCTGGATACGGCCTGTGGGCCTTGAGTTAAACCTTCTAAAACCTTCTCTAAAACCTTCTAAAACCAAATGAATAGTATTGAGGTTCAAGGACCAATCAATTTAGGCAGATTTCTTTGATCTACAGTATGTAAGAAAACTATTATTTATGCCATTATTATTTATGTAGTAGTAAATTATTATCATTTAAGGTTATTTCCTTTCTTGACTGATTTAGCAAAGATAAAGGCCAGTTGTTGAGCCAACTATAGCAGTGGGGTCATGCAGCATGCAAATTTAATATATTGGCTGAAATTCAAGTTACTCAAATACATGTATTAATAAAATTCATACAAAGCAATATTTTAGGGGATATTTGTATTTTTTTAAAACAATTTTTATTTGTTTTTGAACAAGGACAAACAAACATTAAAAAAAATATTTAAAAAACCATCTTCCATTACAAATTGTAGAAAGTGTCAGTTGCTTACAATATTTCCATGCATCTCTTCCATAGTCACCACCTGCTTTTCATATCAAATCACATATTTTAAATTCACCTATATTCATGTATATCACAATTATTAGATCTCAACCTTAATTTGACTATAATTGTTTTTACATCCTTTTATATACAATATTCAAAATCTGGAATAGGATTATATGATAATATTCCATTAAATCATCCTAAAATCATCCAATCACAATGCATCTTTATAACATATTCTAGATAAAACTTTTAAACCTCCTCTCATAATCTCCATGTATTGTTTATATAAAATTTCATATGATCAAACTAATATATCTATATATATTGTTATCATTATTAATCATTATTTAACTATAGCTATTGTCGCTTCATTTTATACATACTACTAGTAAACTAAATTTAGCTTAATTTTTTATTGTACATTTTCATTGCATCAACCTGTATTTTTCCAGTAATAGTATGGTCTTATATCTCTTGCCATGTAGCATTAATGTTCTAGTTACTTTCTTAATAAATCTTGTATAAACTTCTCTTGGCAACATGTTATTCCTTTCGTATTTCATAAAAGCTTGAAACCCAACATCTGTTCTTTCCATCAGCTTATCTTTGGTTATCACTAGTACTTCTGTCAAGATTTCTCTCCTTATCACCGTCAATTTTTCTCTCTTTTCTTCTTCTGTGCTTTGAAGTCTGGGGTAGAGTTCCAATCCATCTATCTCCCCTTTCCATATTCCACTCTTGCCATTACCAACCAAGCTCACTTTGTTGTCAGTATCCACAGTTTTCTTATCTCTTGAAGGAACCTTGAATCTCAAGTGATCAAAGAGAAAGAAGAAAAATAATGTATCCAGCCTCCAGCCTCTAAGTGGCATTGTAACTGCTTTTCCTCCTGTTGTTACAACCCTTTTTATAATCCTTCTTATTATCTTCTTTATATTCCAAGCTTAAGAAAGAAAAAAAACCTTAAATGGAGATCAAAAACAATCCTATCAATCAAATCAAGCATTACAAAAAAAGGAGAATTGCAATCCATAGGTTTAAGCAAAAGTGAAAAAAGAAGAAGAAAGAAAGACATGCACCAAGATCGCATGTCGTGCCATCGCGACATCAGGGAGATCTGGCTGTGGCACTCCATTGATCGCCAGGGTTGATTTAGCTGATCTGGCTGGCTAGGCGGGTGTCCCCTTCCTCCCTCCCTGATCCATGTGTGCCCCTCCTGAAGCTGCGTGCTTGGTGGATGAGGACGACCATCCCAGATAGAAGGAGTATACCGATCTTCAGTTAAGGGTATACGATAACGGCGCTCCCCTGCTAGAACCTCCAAACAAGCTCAAGGGGATATTTGTATTTTAGGCGACATGGATATATCTTCCTGTCTAATATAGAGAACAGGAAAAACTGTTAATTTTTAATTCGTTAGGTATTGAATAATTAAAGCTATATAACTGCAGAATAAGAAAAGCTTTTTATATATGTGTACATATGTACATAGGTATGTATCTCCTTTAAATACACATACCTGTGTATTTTTCTACTATACATACTTTTGAAATATATATTTTGGCTATGCAAAATTCAGAGAACCGTATAATCTATATATTAGTCCACAAAGTGTGAACTACGTAGAATCACTTAAAAAGCAAGCCATACCTAAATTTACACAGAATAGCTCATATTTTACCAATTGAAAACAAATTCTTTAATCTTGATCCAGTAATTGTTAGCAGATGTGGGAACTCTGATGGACATATAAAGTTCCTCCACCTACATGGAGCATCTCTACAGCAAAGGGAATAATGTGTGGAAAAGAGTTGCATGTATAGTGATGTGTCATATTTTAGAGCAAGGGCATGCAACTCAGGCCTATGTCAGAATTTAGACTAGGTAAAGGTGTTCCTATCCAGTCATGTCTAAGACACAGTGCTCATCTCTGGTTCTTGGCCGAGGAAGCCGGTTCCACCACAAAACCGCGCTCGACTAAACCGCGTCTGACTAAACCGTGTCGCTGACATCATCAACAGGGCGACAACAGCTCGGAGAGAGAAGCATGCTGTAAACCCTAAACCTAAAATTAACCCCTAAACCTAAACCTAACCCCCCCTAAACCTAATCCTAAACCTAACCCTAAACCTAATCCTTAACCTAACCCTAACCCTAACCCTAACCCTAACCCTAACCCTAACCCTAACCCTAACCCTAACCCTAACCCTAACCCTAACCCTAACCCTAACCCTAACCCTAACCCTAACCCTAACCCTAACCCTAACCCTAACCCTAAGCCTAAGCCTAAGCCTAAGCCTAAGCCTAAGCCTAAGCCTAAGCCTAAGCCTAACCCTTAACCTAACCCTAAACCTAACCCTAACCCTTAACCTAACCCTAAACCTAACCCTTACCTTAAGTTGAATCGGCTTGCTTTCAAAGTGCTATTTAAAGCCCCCTTCTTTCTCCGCGCTGGCTGTTGTTGCCCTGTTGATGACGTCAGCGATGCGGTTTAATCGGGCGTGGTTTAGTCGAGCGCGGTTTTGATGGGTCACAGAGGAAGCCACTGTTGTCCAAAGACATTTTCTGTGGTCATGTGGTCAGCATGGCTACACACCAAAGGGGCACAGAACACTTTTGCCTTCTCACCAAAGTGGTACCTATTAATGTACTTGCATTTACATGCTAAGTGGGCAGGAGCTAGGCAGTGGTGGGTTTCCATTTTTTTACTACCTATTCACTTGTGCATGCACACAGAAGCATCCAGGTGGGTGGGTGGAGCCTCCCACCACTGCTACTACTGGTTCATCTGATCCTGGATGAACTGGGAGCAACCCACCTCTGGAGCTGGGGCAAGAACAGGAGCTCACCCTGTTATGAAGTGCTCAGATCTCAAACCCAGGCTGTCAGCTATCTAGCTGACAAGCTCAGCACCTTTAACTGCTGAGCCATCGTGAGCCCTTTGAATTTAGACTAGCATGCTACAAAAGTAGGCAATGTTTGTAAAAATAAATTAAAATATTGTTGTGCCATTTTTTAAAAAAATATGATCATTATCAATATTTTTAGTCATTTTACATTGTAGTCACATCAGGGGTGAAATGCTACTGATTTGGACCAGTTCGGACCGGTTCGGCTGAACGAGTAGTAAAAATGCTACCGGTTTGCCTGAACCTGAGTGAAAAAAATGCTACTTGTTCAGGTTAAACGGTATTTCTGATGACCAGTTGTGATGAATGATTTATATCAGTTAGAAAGCAGGATTTCCAGCTTTCTAGCTAATCTAAATCACGTGGCACAGTGGAGTCCCCCCCCTCGCTGTTTGCTTACCTTTGCAGGCGCGTTCGGTAGCAGGCTCCGCCCACCCACCCAGACATCATGTCCATTTTTGATGCTCTGCGCATGTGCGGAAGGTCCTGTGCATGTGCAGAGGTGGCGGGCGCGCTCACATTGCTACCGAACCGATAGCAAAGGTAAGGTGATTTCACCCGTGAGTCACGGTAGCAGGCTCCGCCCACCCACCCAGACATCATGTCCATTTTTGATGCTCTGCGCATGTGCGGAAGGTCCTGTGCATGTGCAGTGGCAGGTGCACTCACATTGCTACTGAACCGATAGCAAAGGTAAGTTGATTTCACCCGTGAGTCACAGTAGCAGGCTCCGCCCACCCACCCAGACATCATGTCCATTTTTGATGCTCTGCGCATGTGCGGAAGCAATAGCAATAGCAGTAGACTTATATACCGCTTCATAGGGCTATCAGCCCTCTCTAAGCGGTTTACAGAGAGTCAGCATATTGCCCCCAACAATCTGGGTCCTCATTTTACCCACCTCGGAAGGATGGAAGGCTGAGTCAACCCTGAGCCGGTGAGATTTGAACCGCTGAACTGCTGATCTAGCAGTAGCCTGCAGTGCTGCATTTAACCACTGCGCCACCTTGGCTCTTGGCATGTGCGGAAGGTCCTGTGCATTTGCAGAGGTGGCGGGCGCGCTCACATTGCTACTGAACCGATAGCAAAGGTTAATTGATTTCACCCATGAGTCACATTAATAATCACAGATTGGCAGCAGTTTTGGGAGGAGTCTTAGAAACAGCTGACAAGAGTTTGGAGGTTACATGTAGCTCTGGAACTTTATGATGCACATCCCTGATTTAAACGAAGGATGCTAGTAGACGTGTGACATGTACATGTTCTAAGATGTTTATAGCGTTCCGGGTACAGAGGCAGTCAAACTATCCTTAGGACTAAAATTATTCAAGCAGTAAGCACAATTAGAGGATGGATAAGCAGAAAAGAATGACCGTCGCATAAACAAATCTAGCTTGCCTAACAGAGAGCACATTGTGTTACTCGGGGCCGGGAATTTTTGAGCCCTGCCAAATCTGTTTTGTAGACTCAAACATTCCATTTTAAAAACAACACCAATCAAGTAATTAAAACTATTCCTTGGCCTTGAATGGAGGAGAACTAATTTTCACGGTTCTGCTGAACGATATCGATGAAAGCATTGGATAGTAATTTCTCACGGGCAAGGTAAAAATGACTTATAAAGTTCATTGGGGTAAGTTTTGCGCTGGGAATTCAAGAGTGTGAACCTGAAATGCCTCTCAGAGTTGTGACCTTAAGATGAGCAGCTATACAACAAAAAATTGTATAAATAAATTGAGCAAGCAATCAAGAAAACAAACAACGCATAGTTTTGCAAACAAGAAGTTTGGATTTTTTTTTTTAAGGACAATCCAATCACGATCCTGCTCCAATATTGTATCTTTTTTTTTTTTTTTTTTACAATTTTAGGCTAAGTTGAACACTTGAAAAAGCTAGGTATTTTATTATGTAATTGTTAATAGTTGCTTCTATTAAGTATTCCCATTTCCCTCAGAAACACAAATGTAAACTGTGGTGAATATATGCATTTGTAATGAAACGCTGAATATATCTTTATGGGAAATAGGTCACTGTTCTAAAATATATATATATATTTAAAACCAATGACTCCTATGGGACAAGATAGAAATCTAATATATGACAGGATGTCACCATTTTTTTAAAAAAAACCTGCCTATTTTTAGTGGAAAATTTTCTTTATTTATATTAATAATTATAACCTGAGTGAAAGATCTAGTAACAGTACCTTTCCAATTTTATTTATTTATTTCAATTTGCAAACTGAAGTCAGGTTCAAACTATTAATTACCATGTATGAATTATGTAGAAGCAAAGATTAACAAAAATATTCCAAAGTTTAGAAATAAAAATAGAATATTTTATTGAACTAGTGTATGTTTTCAAATCTTATATGCTAAAATGTGATTTTTATTAAAAAAAAGGTTGTATGGCTGTACTGATATAAAAATATAATAAAATAATTTACAACGCTGACAAAACAATCAGTTGTCCAACTATTTTGCTTTCAGTATATGTTCAGTTTTGTCAAGGAATACTACAATTTTCAGGTAGTTTCTCCTTATGCTAAAAATGTTTAATACAAATTTCCACAACTTCACTAAGAAAGCAGAAATGTTTTTGCTTGCAAACACAGCATTTCTTTAATATTGCTAATTGCTTTTGTTAGAAAATTGGGGCAAGCAGTAAGAGAAAGAATCTCATTTAATAATCTGGCTAAAAATTGTTTGTTGAACTATTCAATTCTTAAGTTTGAAGTTATTAAATAATAAAAAAGAATCAATTAAATCTATTTTTTATTTAAAAAAAAGTGTAATACTTTCCAATCAGATTTATGCTATTTTAAAGGCTTTAGCTACTGTATTTATTATTTTACATTAGTAAATAAAACCAATTTTGTTGTATTTATTTTGTACAATGACAACAAAGGCTATACTATAGTAATGAGAATTTCCTGCCTTACCCGCAGAAGGAACTGAAGAGTATATAAATTCTTCCTCCCATTTCCCCCCACAAAAGCCTTGTGAAGTAGAATGGTATGTGACTCAGGAACTGTCTTCATATCATCCTATGAGCTTTCATGATTAACTATAGATTAGAACTTGGGTC
This sequence comes from Thamnophis sirtalis, assembly GCF_051295495.1. Lineage (NCBI taxonomy): Eukaryota > Metazoa > Chordata > Lepidosauria > Squamata > Natricidae > Thamnophis > Thamnophis sirtalis. The sequence goes on along the minus strand of NW_028261385.1, from coordinate 137,671,126 downwards.
TGCTCATTCCTAGTCCAGCATCCTAACTACACTACTTCTTTATTCAGAAAAAGTCATCGAAAAATAAAGGAAAAATAAATATATTAACATCTGCACCAGCCATATCCCCCAAACGGCACTTTTGTAGAATAGACTTTGAGGAGTGAAGGGACCATATAGGCACAATTAAAGTTGCTGCAACAATTCACTGAATTGTCAGGTGGATTTTTACCAGATCTGATTATATTTTATACTGTTTGACTGCATTGTATAGTAATGGTTAGATCAGCAATAATTCTATTTTATTTCCCTATCATCTTCTTTTAACGAAGCCATAATCCCTTTCAGGATGGAGTCTAAGCAACTGAATGGAGCTAGCAGAGTGTTTTCTGGCTGGATGCCCTTCCTGTAGCCACTACAGAGTTTTATTCAGCAGAATATATTCTCATTGTGCCCAGAGAGAGAAATGTATCTCTACCTACCTAGAATCGATTGTGAGGTGAGAGATCCACCTCTAGGCCACCGCATCACTCTAGTTTATTTCCCTATGTTTATCAATAACTTAAGAATACTGTTTCTTAACCTCAGTAACAGACTACTGTAATGCTCTCTACATGGGGCTGCCCTTGAATAGCACCCGGAGGCTTCAACTGGTCCAGAATGCGGCTGTGTGGGTTATCATGGGGGTACCTAGATGATCCCATGTTGCGCCCCTTTTAGGCAGCCTGCACTGGTTGCCAGTTGTCTTCCGGGTGCGATTCAAGGTACTATTTATAACCTTTAAAGCACTCCATGGCCCAGGATACCTGCGAGACCACCTACTGCCACCGGTGCGATCCCACAGAGTTGGCCTCCTTAGGGTGCCGTCGGCCAGACAGTGTCGGCTAGCTACCCCCAGGGGGAGACCCTTCTCTGTGGGAGCACCTTCCCTCTGGAATGAGCTTTGTCTAATCCCCGACCTCCGGTCCTTCCGACGCACCCTAAAAAGTTGGCTTTTCCAGCAAGCCGGCCTGGCCTGAATAAAATAAAATAAATGATTGATTATTGTTAATTTTAATCAAATTTTAAATGTTATTGTTAATCTTAATTGGGTTTGTTTTTTGGATATTTTTTGGATACTCTATCTAATTTTTATTTAATTTTTTTTAACTTTTGTAATATGTGTTTTTTTTAATGTTGTATGCCACCCTGAGTCCTTGGGAGAAGGGCGGCATATAAATCCAATAAACAAATAACCAACAAACATGAAGATATGCGGATTTCAGTCTCCCAAATTTCATGGTGGCTGCGGAGTTCTGGGAATTGAAGTCCACACATCTTCAAGTTGCCGAGGTTGAAAAACATTGATTATTATTAATATAGTCTGAGGATTCCCTCAGGCTGAGCACTTTTTTCTTCTGTCACAGAGAAGGCACAAGATAATCTTGGCACATTAGTTTCATGTAGATGAGGTTTGCTGGCAACCAAGGCTGATCACAACGTTTTGTGAATGGGTGCTCTGGCCTGGAGGTTAACTTTTTATTTTATTTTATTTTTTAGCAATAGCAGTAGACTTATATACCGCTTCATAGGGCTTTCAGCCCTCTCTAAGCGGTTTACAGAGAGTCAGCATATTGCCCCCAACAATCTGGGTCCTCATTTTACCCACCTCGGAAGGATGGAAGGCTGAGTCAACCCTGAGCCGGTGAGATTTGAACCGCTGAACTGCTGATCTAGCAGTAGCCTGCAGTGCTGCATTTAACCACTGCGCCACCTCGGCTCTTGAGTGGCTAGTACACACAATGTACTAGTAGCTAGTACACACAATCATAGTTCTAATTTAGTTACCCACTGCCTTGAAAAAGTTGCTCGCCCCTGATTTATTTTAACCTTTCTTCTGAAAAGCCCACTCTGGCTTTTCAGCTGCATTTTTTTTCTCTTTAAATGAGCATTTTATCCATTCTTCTATTTTATGCATTTGAAATGTGTGTTCTTTTCCTTGTATTCCTTCCCTTTTCTTTTCTTTCTTTTTTCTTCTTCATTGCTTTGAGCTTGTAACCCGGTTTGTTTGTGTCTGATTGACTAAAGATGTGCTGCTTCTTTTGTAGAAGTGATGTCACCTAATTGACTACATGTTGGCTTGCCCAGGACATACTTAAAATGTGATCTGCCTTAAAAAAAAGTTTCAGCTTGATTAAAGCAAGCTTCTCAAATGATCTTTAAAGTGAGTTCCTCTTTTAATAGCAGGGCTTTCTAGAAACGGGGAGATTCTCCAATGCAGTAATTTTTGATTTTTGTAGTATAAGGGATAAAGGCAGGGGGGGGGGGGAGACTCTCTCTCTCTCCTCTTAGCTAACCACAGGAAACCAAATATTAACAGTTGGGGGGTGTATTTTGGGTTCTCCCCAGAATTTAAACCACAGTAAGATTGCTCTCCTTTTATGTGAAGGCCTTTCCCCCCAGTGTTTCCTTTTCTTGAGCTCCATATATGTGGAACAAGCAAAACTCTTAAATCACCAGTTAGCGGTTTTGATCTAAATCTCATCATCTAATTATTTTTACAGTGCATTCTTGCAGGGGTAGGACTGGCTCTGCCAGGAGATGTTTCACAATAATTAGAAGCCCCAGTGGATCTTTTAAGAAGGTTTAAAGGGTTCCATATGAAGGCTGCTGACACGGAACTTTACCATATGCTACTCTTCATTGAAGCAATGTGTCCCGACAGTTCTTGTTGCAAACTCTTCGCAGGGAATGGAATTGGTGCCAGTCATTTCTGCTCCTGAATCCTGGGTTGGAATCAGAGGTGGGTTCCTACCAGTTCGCACCTATTCGGTAGAACCGGTTCATCAAATCTACCGAACCGGTTAGAAGAGGTTCCACCAGTGGACCTGGAAAGCAGGCCACACCTACAGAAGAGGTTCCAAAGTTTTTTGAAACCCACCACTGGTCCTTGGATATGATTATTCTACACTATCATGCTCATATTTATAAAACTCAGTGCCTCTGTGAAAGGTAAGGATGACTACTGCGTTTGTGGTGCAATCAGAACATTGCGTGTGTTGAAGTTGTTTTAACGCAAACCAAAGATGCCTTTTAAAAAACAAGTTTACATCCTATTCTTATGCATGCCAGTGCTGTGTGTGAGGTAATTTAAGGTGGTTCTGACAAGTGTCGTCGGCATCTTCATATCCTGTCACATGGGCGGCAAGCCACTCCCATCCGGTCACATGGGCAGCAAGCCACTCCCACAAAGGAGGCCACACCCACAGAGTAGGTTCGAACAATTTTTGAAACCCACCACTGGTTGGAATTGACTTCAGGGGAGCTGCAAGGTGCAACAAACACAGGTTGGACCTGACTTTGTAAGGACCTGTGAGACTACAATAGTTCTGGCTACTTGGAAAGAGCGTCATCCTACCAGAGGTCTTCAAACTTGGCAACTTTAAGACTTGTGGATTTCAACCTGCAGAATTCTGGGAGTTGAAATCCACAAGTCTTAAAGTTGCCAAGTTTGAGGACCCCTGTCCTAGACTGTCAAAATGATAAGCAGTGAAGAAGAAGGAATGCTTAGCACATGGTAACTTTGGCATCCTTATTTATTATTCAAAAGAAATCTACTTTGTTCTCACAAAATACAGAAATGTGGAGGAAGATTACTTGAGAATGGATACGATGGATCCATTTAGCCAAGGAGTTCCAAAACTGTTCACCTCATTAACACTCCCTCCCATGAAGTTTCAGATTATTCCTCAACCTCCAAACATTTTTTAAAAATAATATTACTGTAACAGTGTTACAAATTACAGTAACAATGAATAATCCCCAGGGGTGAAATCAACTTAACTTCACTACCGGTTCGCAAATGTGAGCCCTGTGCGTGCACACAGCGTCAAAAACAGGACACCACCACCATTACTGGTTCGCCCGAACTGGATAGAACTGGCTGAATAGCACCATTGATAGTCCCTCGGGCGGGGTGGGTGGGTGTTGATATTGACCATATTGGAGAATCCTGATATAGCCTAGGGCTTGTTTATACTAATTGAAAGTTATGATCCATTCTTTCAGGTAGTGTTTCTAACCAATGGACTTTGAAAAGTCCATGTTTGTACCTACCAAATTTTGCACATGATGCATCTTTCTATGATTGAGCTGGGTTTTCCCCAAGAGAGCGTATGATACAAAATCCAAATAGAGATATGTGAATGTATGCTACTTTTTGCCTACTTTCTCCCATAAATCTGTTCCCTCCATCTGGGTATTTTAAGGATCAGATAGGATAGAATACCTGCGAGACTGTCTTCTGCCACATACCTCCCTTAGACCAATAAGGATGGGCCTTCTCTGGGTGCCTTCAGCGGGACAATGCCGGCTGGCGACGCCTAGGAGTAGGGCCTTCTCTGTTGCCGCTCCGGCCCTATGGAATGAGCTGCCCCCAGAGATCCGGGCCCTGCCCACTCTCATGGCCTTCCGCAAAGCCATTAAAACCTGGCTTTTCCGGCAGGCCTGGGGCTGTTGACCCCTTGATTGAGGTCCAGCCCCCTCCTGATTGGGTGTATGTTGTGTTTCTTTTTTAACTTTGTTGTGTCCTATTGTTTTTAAAAATTCTTTTTAATATTTTCATTTCTGTAAGCCGCCCAGAATCCTTCGGGATTGGGCGGCCTAGAAATTCAATAAATGAAATGAAATGAATAGAATAGAATAGAACAGAACAGAACAGAACAGAATAGAATAACAGAGTTGGAAGGGACCTTGGAGGTCTTCTAGTCCAAACCCAAGCTTAGGCAGAAAACCCTGCACCATTTGAATCATATACAGTAGAACCTCATGGTCATGACCATAATTCATTCCATAACTTTGGTCGCAACCCGATTTGATTGTGAACCTAATTTTGGAAATTTGGCACTTACAAAAAAAAAAAAATGGCATGGAACGGGAAATTGGCTGCCGGGAAAAAAATGTGAATTTTGGGGGGGTTGGAACCTGATTTAGTCATGGTCAGAAGCATTCATGGCCAGAGGTTCTACCATATATACTACAGGGGCAGAATGTGATCACATCAATTCTCAATCATATCTGGAGGAAATTCTGGATTATTTGGCAGTCCATTGGTAGAATCCGGATTTGGCAATGAGTCAATATGGTTACCACGTTGACAATGGGTTCGCCCCCATCCCCCAGTCCTTTAGAAGTGTAATCTCTCTAGGCATGAAGCAAACAATAGCATTCTTGAACAAGGACAATTGTCTTGGGTTGCTATCCTCCTCTAAGGTCAATTGCTTATTTCAGTACTAACCCATTATTTAAAGGACCAGGAGTCTGAAAACACTTTTACACTCTGTATGAGCATCTATGGTTTGTATTAAAATGAAAGTCAAGCAAGAAACCACAGAATTCTTCAGAGGGAACATAATTGCCATCTAGTCTGGACTAATTGCAAGCAAGTGGAAAACTGATCACAAGAAATATGGCATCACTTTGACATCAATATTTGACTACTTTTGTTTTGCAAAAATTATGGTAAATCTTGTATGCAAAGGAAATCTATTTATGTGTGGGAATTGAAACGAACTATATCCTTTGCTCCTTGAAGAAGAAAAATATTATATTCACACAGTGATGACTGGTTTTTTTTTAAAGTAGCTGTAGGTCAAAATGTCAAAGAAAGTCCGATTGAGTGTTTGTTGTGTTCCTTTTTAACTTGTTGTGTCCCATTGTTTTTAATAATTCTTTTTAACTCTTTTTTTCATTTCTGTAAGCCGCCCGGAGTCCTCTGGGATTGGGCGGCATAGAAATTAAATAAATGAATGAATGAATGAAGTGAATGTTCTATAGCTGCTTCTATAACCGTGACCTCCTAGGATTAAAATTCTGTACCCCAAAACCGTGGCACGACAAAACCACGCTCGACTAAAGCGCGCCCAATTAAACCGCGTCGCTGATGTCATCAACGGGGCGACAACAGCGAGCACGGAGAAAGAAGGGCACTTTAAATAGCGCTTTGAAAGCAAGCCGATTCAAGTTAAGGTAAGGGTTAGGTTTAGGGTTAGGTTTAGGGTTAGGTTAAGGGCTAGGGTTAGGGTTAGGGTTAGGGTTAGGTTAAGGGTTAGGGTTAGGGTTAGGTTTAGGGTTAGGTTAAGGGTTAGGATTAGGTTTAGAGTTAGGTTTAGAGTTAGGTTTAGGGTTAGGTTAAGGGTTAGGTTTAGGGTTAGGTTTAGGATTAGGTTTAGGGGCGTTAGGTTTAGGTTTAGGGGTTAATTTTAGGTTTAGCATTTACAGCGTGGTTCTGTCTCCGCGCTGTTGTCGCCCTGTGATGACGTCAGCTACGCAGTTTCGTCAAGTGCGCTTTAGTCGAATGCGGTTTAGTGGTGGAACCCCCCAAAACAGTGGTGGGGTATGACCAGTACGCCCCGGTATGAGCATATCAGTGTCTGCTGGGAGCACCAGGTACCGTTCTGGTATGGTGCTCCGGAGGGCCCACCTGCCTGCCCATCCTCCTTACCGGTAATTGAGCCAATCGGCACACTGCTGTCAGGAGATGTATTGCAATGTTTTTCCTCTTTGTGGAAATGGGGTGGGTGTGGCCTGTGCATGATGCATCCGGCCCGCAGATCACCAGTTTGACACCCCTGATCTACAACATGAGAAAGGAAAGAATCAGACAGGTAGCAACTCTTGTCTTTTTCTTTCTTTTTTCTTTCTTGTTTTAAGCAGGCAAGGGATCAATTCATTTATTTTTTTTAAAAAAATATTGTAGTGCCAGAATAGCTTTAAAAAGGTAGAGATGAGCCTAAAAGATGCTTGCTTTGGCATACAGGTAGTCCTCAATTTATGATCCTACAATTATGGTTTTAAGTTGTGACAGTTGTTAAAGCAGCTCACTATGCGATCGTACCCAATTTTATGACCTCTTTACAACAGCCGTTAAGCAAATGTGGTGGGCGTTAAGCAAATCCATCTTGGAATTATTATTTTTTTTGGGGAAATAAACTAATTTCCAGGAAACACATGGTAAATTGCAGTTACAGGACCATAGGATGCTGCCGACAGCTATAAATGTGGGATAGTGCCAAGTGCCGAAAAAGGCAACCATACGACCCTGGGGGAAGCGGACAACCATTGGAACTTTGAATACTGGTTGCAAGTAGTTTTTCCGGGGTCTGTTGTAACTTCAAATAGTTGCTGTTGTGGCCCAGCAGGAGCCGTTGGAGCTGCCACCAGATTCTGACAGCGAGGGGCCCTATGAGTTGGCTCTGGAGGTTGTGGAGGACCCTGGACAGGTTTCCGACTCCCAGCAGGGCACAGAGAGGCTGGTTGGCCACCAGGAGGCACCTGAGCCTTGGACCAGTGGGGAGGAGACAAGGGAGTGTGATCCTGAAGTCATGCATTGGAGCAGTGGGGAGGAGCCAAGGCAGTTGTTCCTGGATGCCCGGCACCGAAGAGCTGATAGGCGGAAGGAACAGTTGCAGGAGATAATTGCACTCAGCTGGTGGTAATTAGGCTCCTCTCAAGACTATAAAAGGAATGATTGTGCACACGCCCTTTTTCAGGAGTCAACATATGCACTAAAGTGGGAGAACGTTTGGGGCTTGCTTGGCAGGCTGTATTGCTACCAAGGTTAGTCTGTGCTGGATTGCTGCCAATGCCTGGACTGAGCTGGATTGCTGCCAAGGGCCTGTCTGTCTGTTAATAAAGTCCTTGAAGTATCTTTGTCTCGGCGTGCTTTGGTGTAGGACGAGGGGGATGAGAACAAGTTGCTAAGTTACTTTTCATCAGCCAAGGATTACCTGCATGCTTTTCTTTTTCTGCTATATGTGCAAGGATAGAGGGTCATGATTTTGCAGACACTTGCACAGTGCTGAACATCCCCCTCATTCCACCAATTTCATCAGCACCATTATGCAATATACCTTCAGAATCATCAAGCTGTTATAAAATGGCCACCCCCTTCAGAATGCCTCTATTTCTGCAATCCTGAGAAGAGTAGGGTTTTTGCTTCTTCTTTTGAGAATCAGATGAGCTTAATGTAACATGGCTAAGAACATTTCATGATTGAGATCCATTCACTTGGGGAATGTAGTATTTACAAACAGTGTTGATAAGGAATTGCAGGTACTACCTGTGGAGATTCTCAGCCATCCAGGTCATGTTTGTCTCAAAGGTGCTTCCCCCCCACTTCAAAAGACAATTAACTAGTTTTTTTTAGAAGAAGAGGAGGAGGAGAAGGAGAAGGAAGAGGAAGGAGTAGGAGAAGGAGAAGAAGAGGAAGAAGGAAGGAGGAGAAGGAGAAGAAGAAGAGGAGGAGAAGGAGAAGAACAGGAAGAGAAAGAAGGAGGAGAAGAAGAGGAGGAGGAGGAAGAGGAAGGAGAAGAAGAAGAGGAAGAAGAGGGAGGAGGAGGAGAGGAGGAAGAGGGAGGAGGAGGAGAGGAAGAGTAAGAAGGAAAAGAAGAAGAGGAGGAGGAAGAAGATGAAAATGAAGGAGAAGGGGGAGAAGGAGAAGCAGAAGAAGCAGAAAAAGAGGAAAAGGAAAAGGAAGGAGGAGGAGGAGAGGGAGAGGAAGAAGGAGAGGGAGTAGTAGTAGTAGTAGAAGAAGAAGAAGAGGAGGAGGAGGAGAAGTAGTAGTAGTAGAAGAAGAAGAGGAGGAGGAGGAGGAGGAGGAGAACGAGCAGGAGGAGAAGTTGTAGTAGTAGTAGTAGTAGTAGTAGTAGTAGTAGTAGTAGAAGAGGATGAGAACGAGCAGGAGGAGAAGTAGTAGTAGTAGAAGAAGAAGAGGAGGAGGAGGAGGAGGAGGAGGAGGGGGAGGAGGAAGAAGAGGAGGAGGAGGAATTTCATCCAAGAAGCTTCATCAGTTCTGATGGGGGCAGGGGATGGAACGATAGGTTCTGGTAGGATTGGGGTGGTGGACATGGAAGGATTGTATTTCTTTGCAGACTCTCAACAGCTCTCAGAGAGTGCCAACAACCAGATGACTGCAACACACACACACACACACACACACACCTTTCCATCCCCACCCACCATCCCATCAGAATCTTTCTTCTATCTCCCCATCATTCACTCTCAACTTTCAATACCTATCCTCCCATTTCACACACACCCTACCATCAGAACTGATGAAGCATCTTGGATGAGAAACAAAACGTTTTCTTTTTCCTCAAGGGAAAAAAAAAACAGTCCAGTTGCCTTTTTTGGGGGGGGAGCACTTTTGGGATAATCAGGGTACTGTAGATCCACTCTTGCCATTCATCTCTTAATATTGATACTGCTTTTTAAAAATCATGGTGTTTGCTATGTTAATTCTTTAGCCATATAGTGAAACAAAAGATCTATTTGATGACTCTATTCAGATACACCCATTTTAAGGGTTCTAAGTATGTGAAGGACTTGGGCTCTGTGCAGAATTGCAAATTCTCATCCTCCAAAGATATAAATGGCATTTGTGTTTGTTTGTTTTCGGTCCAAGAGCTGTGCTTCATTAAAGACTCCATCTCTGCACAACTGGCAGTAACAGACTGTCAACTGATGTTGATCATTCTTAGCTGGAAATGCTTCTCAAAATCGGGGTATATTTGCAAAGTTAGTAACAAAAGTCTTAGGTTCAAGTTGGGTTTAAATAAACATAGACAAGGAGAGTTGTATTCATGATGAATGTGTAAAAATGATATGCTAGGAATGATCATTTACCGTAAGTAATAGGAATACTTGTACCAAACCTATATAACAGCAAGTGTGGATTTCTGGATTTCTTTTAACGATCCATTGACAAATCAGGCAAAACATACAGAATAGTCTACAAATTAACCATAATTAACTAGTGGAATGGCTTGCTTTCAGAAGTTGTGGGTGTTCCGCCCCTGGAGGCTTTTAAGAAGAGAGCCGCTTGTCTGGAATGGTATAAGGTGTCCCACTTGAGCAGGGAGGGTTGGACTAGAAGACCTCCAAGGTCCCTTCCAACTCTTGCTCTGTTATTCTGTTAAATAAATGTGGTATTAACTAAGATTTCTCATTAGATTTCTACTGATCTCCAGATCTTTGCCACCCCCCATTTAAAAAAAAAACACTGCTATGTATGGAAATGCTCTTTTCAGCATAGGGGAATAATCTGCGTGTTCTTTCAGGCTTCAAACAGACATGAAAAATTTCATGAACTTTCATCTGAGTTCAAGCAATTCATTACTGCCTGTTGCAGAATTCACAAGAACTGTTGAAGGACCAAACTTGGTGGAATTGAGCTGTTTTTTCTCCCCAAGCCAGAAGAATGCCAAATGTACAAGATTGGTAAAATAGCATAGAAAAGACAATAAATGTGCCTGTTAACATTGAAGAGAATATGAACAACACACACACACACACACACACACACACACACACACACAATTTAAAAGCCATCCCATTCAGAAAATCAGGCTTGTAGTTATGGAGATTTGAGGCTGGGCTTAAACAGTCTTTTGAAATTCTCCACCCCATCTATGAATTAGAAAGTGGGTAGCAGAGGTGGGTTCCTACCAGTTCGCACCTATTCGGTAGAAGCGGTTCATCAAATCTACCGAACCGGTTAGAAGAGGTTCCACCAGTGGACCTGGAAAGCAGGCCACACCTACAGAAGAGGTTCCAAAATTTTTTGAAACCCACCACTGGTCCTTGGATATGATTATTCTACACTATCATGCTCATATTTATAAAACTCAGTGCCTCTGTGAAAGGTAAGGATGACTACTGCGTTTGTGGTGCAATCAGAACATTGCGTGTGTTGACGTTGTTTTAACGCAAACCAAAGATGCCTTTTAAAAAACAAGTTTACATCATATTCTTATGCGTGACAGTGCTGTGTGTGAGGTAATTTAAGGTGGTTCTGACAAGTGTCGTCGGCATCTTCATATCCGGTCACATGGGCGGCAAGCCACTCCCATCCGGTCACATGGGCAGCAAGCCACTCCCACAAAGGAGGCCACACCCACAGAGTAGGTTCGGACAATTTTTGAAACCCACCACTGGTGGGTAGGGAGACAAATGTATTGATTTTTCCTTGGCTGTGTTGTTTCCATTGTAAAGATGGTGGCTGATTCCTACTGACTGCAGCCACACTGTTTTCGTAGTAACTCAACAAAGGTACTTTACTATTGCCTTATATTGAGATGTATTTTTTTTTATTTCCAGTTTGAAATTTCCAGGTGATCCATTCTCCAACCACTAACTAGAACCTGGTTTTTTTTTATTTTGTATGTTAAATCTGCCAGGTACCCTATAACAGAAGTTCTCTGGGCAGCATACATAATCAAATCAAGAAAAACTGATAATAGTCTGAGAAACTGAAAATAATCTGAATTACAAATAAAATTTCAAAAGTTCAGGTATAAAATTAAACCAGTTACTTTAAAAAGAGAGGGCAGAATTATACATAAACCTTGTCTACCAAATTCAGGTAATTTCTTAGTCTGTAAAATATTTCAGTCGTCATATTGCTTGCTGACTATTGTGTTTCAATCTTTCCTGCTATTGGGTTTAGGTTTAGGTTTATTAGAGGACTCAGGGCGGCGTACAACATTAAAAGAGACACATAATACAAAAGTTAAAAAAAATTAAATAGAATATCCCAAACCAACCCAATTAGAATTGACAATAACATTTTTTTAAAAAAATCGAATTAAAATTAACAATGGCCAATAATTTGTTTTGTTTTGTTCAGGCCAGGCCGGCTTGCTGGAAAAGCCAACTTTTTAGGGCGCGTCGGAAGGACCAGAGGTCGGGGATTATACGAAGCTCCGATGGCAGCTCATTCCAGAGGGAAGGGGCTCCCACAGAAAAGGCTCTCCCCCAGGGGGTCGCTAGCCAACACTGTCTGGCCAACGGCACCCTGAGGAGGCCGACTCTGTGGGATCGCACTGGACGGTGGGAGGCTACCGGTGGCAGTAGGTGGTCTCGTAGTAGTTGCCTACTGTTCTACTTTTGAATTTGGATTTCAACTGTGCTTTATTAGTTTACAATCCATTGAATTAGATTATATAGACCAATATATTAACATTGGGATCCAAACGGATTCTTCCTTGAGTTTACACACTTCAGCTGGGTTATGGATAATTGTAATTTTACTTTAGAAAGAATTAGGAAAAGTCTCTACATTTTCTCACAATTTTACTTAGAATAAAGAGCCAAGGTGGCGCCGAGGTGGCGCCGAGGTGGCGCCGAATAAAGAGCCGAGGTGGCGCAGTGGGTAGAGTGCAGTACTGCAGGCTACTTCAGCTGACTGTTATCTGCAGTTCGGCAGTTCAAATCTCACCAGGCTCAAGGTTGACTCAGCCTTCCATCCTTCCGAGGTGGGTAAAATGAGGACCCGGATTGTTGTTGGGGGCAATATGCTGACTCTGTAAACCGCTTAGAGAGGGCTGAAAGCCCTATGAAGCGTTATATAAGTCTAACTGCTATTGCTATTGCTAATATGAATAATTCTAAAATATTCTAGCAACAAAGATAGCTCGAGTCTGTTCCAGTTCTCCCATTCATAAAGTTTTCATCAATATTTTCTTCCCTTTTGACAAATAGGGAGTGACTTTTGCTCCTTCTGACTAAATGAAGAGCAAAGTTTAGTCGTGACCTAGTTGTTTTACTTATTTTAATCTCCAACCTGAAAAATATAATAAAGGACAACACAGCATTGTTAAAATTGGTTAAAAATACAGGGCTGTAGTCTGCTTATGTTGTAAACATAAGCATAATATATAAACATATTCCCTTCAAAATATGTACAATAGGGGCATGCATGAATATTTAATATCAGAAAGTTGCCATGTATTATCTTTATCATCTAGATCAGTGTTTCTCAACCTTGTCAACTTGAAGATGTCTGGACTTCAACTCCCAGAATTCCCCAGCCAGCGATGCTGGCTGGAGAATTCTGAGAGTTGAAGTCCAGACATCTTCAAGTTGACAAGGTTGAGAAACACTGATCTAGATGATGTCTTTGACTTACTACAGTTCAATTAATGATCATTTTTCACAGTTACGACCATTGCAGCATCCCCATAGTCAATATTCAGACGGTTGGCAACTGACTCATATTTATGACGGGTGCAGTGTCCCAGGGTCATGTGATCAACTTTTGTGACCTTCTGACAAACAAAGCCAATGGGGGAAATCAGATTCACTTAACAACCGTGTCCCTAACTTAATAACTGCAGTGATTCACTTAACAACTGTGGGAAGAAAGATCATAAACTGGACAAAAATTCACTTAACAACTGTCTCACTTAGCAACACAAATGTTGGGCTCAATTGTGGTCACAAGTCTAGGACTACCTATATAGCATAACCTCTGAGAAGTGGCCATAAGATTTTGACGGCAGTTGTCTAATTCCTTACCTGAAAATTAAACTTCAGTTGGGGGTTATTTGGTGCATCCAATGTTTTCCATTTCACAGACAATTATAATTAAATACAGACTTTGGTATAGGCAACCATTAATTTTATTATTTGCGTCTGTGCATTGTAAAAGGAAAAAGAAAAGGAAGAACTGTCGTAGAACTGTCAAAATACATTCTTTTTTAAAAAAAATAGCGGCTTCCAAATATAACATGTCAAAAAGTTGTGTGAAAAATTGCTACCAGTACAAATCTGATTAACACTAACTTACATACGGTAAGAATGCAGGAAATCCGATCTAAGATGAAAACCCGGACGATCCAACGTTCTCTCTCTCAAACGAGCAGAATCTCAGCGCGGAAGGGTTAATTGCAAGCTCGAGTAGATAGTCCAAGTTCACGGTAAAATTCTTTGTTAGTGAAAGCAAATAAATCAGTGAACATCAGAGAGTAATGAGAAACAGATTTCCCTTCGTTAATTCCTGGGATATGTCATGGCTTTGACCAAAGTCTAGCATAACATATTCATGATGCAGAGTCTCTACCACCCATGATAGACTGCCGTTTATGAACAAAGCAAGCAATTATTCACATCTACAACAGAGTGAACCCATTTCTAATTTCAATTACATTATTCTAAAATCTGGAATTCTTCAGCCAAAGTCATATTTAGACAACCTCTCTGTGCGCACAGACTCTTATAATGACCATAGACACATTTGAAATACCACGGCCAGGATCCAGCTGCCCATCTGTGAGCAGAAAGTTTTTCATGCACTTGGAAGGGTCTTTTTTTTCCCCCTCCACCGGGAACTCTGCAGAGGATAGCGTTCAACGTAGGATGGGGAACACAATAGGATACGTTTGATATAGGTCTCTAGTAGGTACCACTGTTCTATTCTAATAGCAATGAGAGCTACACCTGCCAGCGTTTTCATTATCAATGCTTGGATACTGAGCAAGAGCAATAGCAATAGCAATAGCAATAGCAATAGCAATAGCAATAGCAGTTAGACTTATATACCGCTTCATAGGGCTTTCAGCCCTCTCTAAGTGGTTTACAGAGTCAGCATATTGCCCCCAACAATCCGGGTGCTCATTTTACCCACCTCGGAAGGATGGAAGGCTGAGTCAACCAAGAGCCAAGGTGGCGCAGTGGTTAAATGCAGCACTGCAGGCTACTGCTAGATCAGCAGGTCAGCGGTTCAAATCTCACCGGCTCAGGGTTGACTCAGCCTTCCATCCTTCCGAGGTGGGTAAAATGAGGACCCAGATTGTTGGGGGCAATATGCTGACTCTCTGTAAACCGCTTAGAGAGGCCTGAAAGGCCTATGAAGCGGTATATAAGTCTACTGCTATTGCTATTGCTATTGCTAAGATTTGAACAGCCGAACTGCAGAACTGCAGTCAGCTGAAGTAGCCTGCAGTGCTGCATTTAACCACTGCACCACCTCGACCAGAAACCTTTTATTCCATCACATAATTTGAATTTCCTGATATTATTCCCCTCTTCCTAGAGTCCCTAGGGAGTGGGCGGCATACAAATCTTATTAAAGTTGCAAAGTTCCTCAGAAGAAAACTTTCTGTTCTTTAGATAACTGGACCAACTTCTTCAATTCAGGATTAAAAAATATATATTTTAAAAGCCCATCAGCCGGACTGAGTGACTTTGATATGAATAGTTAGCTGAGGTGGTTTTCAGCCGGTTCAGACTGGTTCACCTGAACCATTAGTGGAAATCATGGGTGGGAGATTTATAGTCATAATAACATTCCTTTCTCAGAGAGTCAAGGACATATTGCCCTGCACCTTGAGGGGTAGGACTGGGAGGCATCTCCCTTTGAGAGGGTTCCTGATTGGGCCATGTGACGGACATGGGGCTACTTGGACTTTCATTTGGGTGAGGAAAACCTGGACGCTTTCAGATTTGGGTTCTCCCAGATGTGTCAATATGATATCTGTAATAAAATGGAACTTTGAGGAACTTCAAGCCTCAGAGTCTTCTTTCATTGATGGTGTTACTTGGAACCCTGACACTGGATTTCAGCATCATACTTGGGTAGGCAGCTGCTGAAATGAGGCCATGGGTCAAATGCAACCATATGGGTGTGCATGTTGCCCTACCTCTGATGTGTTCCATTTTGGAGACTTCTTGCTCATTCTGTTGAGTGAGGTTGGATGAGAACAGTTAGCAGACAATAGGCAGAGACAGGACTGAAACATCACAGTCTAATGAGCCAGCTTGCTAGACAGCAGCATTAATATGAAAAAAGTGTGTTTATAGTATGCTTGCCATGGAATATGTTCTGGTTACATGCCTTTCCAGCCCCTTCAGAATTTGCTTCAAGTATTACTTGAAAAATGTTTGAAACCAGGTCTCAGAACTTCAAAAGAAACTTGGTTTTCAATTAAGAAGACATTTCATGGAATGACGTTGACAGAAGATAAATTGGAGATCTGCCTGATATTACATAGCACTGCTTCATTTTGGGGAGCTGCCTTATTTCTAGCCACTAAATACATTTCGAGACAATGACAGAACTAAAAAGAATGAAGTGTTCCAATGAGACACTCTCATTTCAGGGGCTGAGGCATCCTATTTCTGGCATTCACTTTGCTTTGCCAGATGCGCCTGCTAAAAGGCCTCCTCTCCATAATTATTATTAATATATAACTCCTATTGGTACCTTATGACCATCATTCTGTTGATTGTATCTTATGATTTATGATTGTATCTTAAGATTTATCACTTTGCTCACTTTGCTAAGAGCCGAGGTGGCGCAGTGGTTAAATGCAGCACTGCAGGCTACTGCTAGATCAGCAGTTCAGCGGTTCAAATCTCACCGGCTCAGGGTTGACTCAGCCTTCCATCCTTCTGAGGTGGGTAAAATGAGGACCCAGACTGTGGGGGCGATATGCTGACTCTCTGTAAACCGCTTAGAGAGGGCTGAAAGCCCTATGAAGCGGTATATAAGTCTACTGCTATTGCTATTGCTATTACTTGTATGGATGAGAGCTTTTGCACTGGAGACAAAGTGCTTGTGGATCGTAACACACTTGGCCAATAAAGCCTGTTCTATTCTATTCTATTCTATTCTATTCCATTCCATTCCATTCCATTTTATTCCATTCCATTCCATGATTCTGCTCTGCTCTGCTCTATTCTATTCTATTCCATTCCATTCTATTTTATTCCATTCCATTCCATGATTCTGCTCTGCTCTGCTCTATTCTATTCTATTCTATTCTATTCCATTCCATTCCATTCCATGATTCTGCTCTGCTCTGCTCTGCTCTGCTCTATTCTATTCTATTCTATTCTATTCTATTCCATTCCATTCCATTCCATTCCATTCCATTCCATGATTCTGCTCTGCTCTGCTCTGCTCTGCTCTGCTCTGCTCTGCTCTATTCTATTCTATTCCATTCCATTCCATTCCATTCTATCTTATTCCATTCCATTCCATGATTCTGCTCTGCTCTGCTCTGTTATGCTATGCTCTATTCTATTCTATTCTATTCTATTCTATTCTATTCTATTCTAGGCACGCGTGAATATTGCTAATATAAGTCTCAGCTCTTCAGAGCTTCTGAAAGAGACTGAAATCTGCTCTACAGAGCAGTAGAGAAGGAGCATTTCAATCAAGGCATTGACTGAATGAAGTATCCCCTTAAGGCCTAATAAATTGTTTGAAGACTTTTAGTGAATTACGATAGAACAAGCAAATCAGTTTCTGCACCCCACAGGAATTCATAGTTATTGTTATTCACTGATTTTTTTCTGTGCCTTCATGAATAAAGAGGATTTTTCTCCCCAGCTGACATAAAGGTAGTCCTCAAGGTACAACTCAAATTGGAATCAGGAACTCAGTTGTTGAGCAACGCAGCATTAAGTGGTCCTGGTATGACTGATTTCCTCAATGACCACAGTCTCTGCACTGCCGGTTGCAGTTGTTTAGCAATCTCACAGATCATAAAGCAAATGGCGTTTCAGATAAGAAGCAGAATGTGTCCTAGAGGGATAGGAGCAGTAGTGGGATTCAAATAATTTAACAACCGATTCGCCCAGGATCAGGTTGGCTGTTGTGGGAGGCGTGGCCTGTCCCCATCTTCCAGCTCCACCATTGATGTGGGACAATCCTCCCATGATGGCCAACCTGAACCCGGAGCAAACCCCAGGGTTAAACTACCCCCCCTCCAGCTGTCAAAGCGGATCCTAGGCGCTGCAACGGGCAACGGAGAAGCTGGCACGAGGGAAGGAGGAGGAGGAGGGAAAAGAAAGAGGGAAAGCATCCTTCTTCCCTTATACCGGCTGCTCCATTGCCCGTTTCTCCATCGCAGTGCAGTGTCCAGGATCCACTTTGATAGCCAGGTGGTGGTGGTTTAATTAAACATCCAGTTCCAGTGGTGCGTTTCAAATTTTTTTCGAACCTACTCTGTGGGTGTGGCCTCCTGCCGGCCTGGTGGGAATGGCTTGCCGGCCATGTGTTTTCCCTCTCTCTCTCTCTCTCTCTCTCTCTCTCTCTCTCTCTCTCTCTCTCTCTCTCTCTTTCCTTCCTTTTGTCTCTCTGTCCCTTTTTCCTTTTTTTCTTTCATCTCTCTCTCACTTTTTCTTTCTTTTTACTTTTTTTCTTTATTTCTTTCTTCCTTTCTTTCTCTTTCTCTCTCTGTGTGAGTCTGTCTGTCTGTCTGTCTGTCTGTCTGTCTCTCTCTCTCTCTCTCTCTCTCTGTGTGTGTGTGTGTGTGTGTGCCAGTGGTGGGTTTCAAAAATTTTTGGAACCTCTTCTGTAGGTGTGGCCTGCTTTCCGGGTCCACTGGTGGAACCTCTTCTAACCGGTTTGGTAGATTTGACGAACTGGTTCTACCGAATAGGTGCGAACTGGTAGGAACCCACCTCTGTTTTCATCCAACTATGAAAATGGGTGAGTGATCCCAGATCATTGATTTCCTCTTGCCTAACCTATCGGTAAGGTATCATAAGGACAAAATTGACTTTAATATATAAAGGAACTGAAATAAGCATTTCTTTCCATGTTATAATACTGTATCTTTTTGACTTTTTTCCTCTTAATATCCTTTTTCAAAATTTTACCTCTGATGGACTGTAAGGCATTATAGATCTGCATTTTATGAGATCAGAGAGATCTCATTTTATGAGATAATACTAAAGATCGGATAACCTGGTCTCCAGAACGTAGCAAATTGGAGGTTAAAAGCACACCACATCCTGCTACCACTTACCACATCAACAACTCAGATAGACACTTTACTTCTCAATGAAAGGAGAAGGAGGTGGGGTATTTGGGGGACGGGGAGATGGGTGGCCATAATTTTAAAAGCAATAAGGGTTGGAGCTACAGCGAGGGCATTTTAAGGATCTTGGTCTCAGAACCATTAAGGTACCTTCTCTACTTTTTTTTATATGGCATTAAAATAATTCTCCTCAGACGATGAACCTAGACCCCAAGTCTATGAATCAGGACCCCTGAATGGTTGATGGCCAGTTAACAATGAGCTTTGTGGGAAGTCTGACATTATACAGGTGCTCATCATCATAGTAAGGCAATTAACAGATACTTAAAGGAATGCACAGTTAAGCCTGTTAAGGCACTTCCTAAGTGGGCAGTTATTTCCATTCCCCTTCCCACCCACCCACTTTCCACCACTTTTCCTCCTCTCTCTCTCTCTCTTTATGATCAAGTGAAAAAGAATCCAGAATATAAATCCAGCCTAAAAGTAGCGCACTGGTCATTAAGCCCTCAGTCAGCAAGCCAGGCTCTCCCCACTCACATTTTACAAGTCTTAAGAATTGCTCCTGACTTAAGAGTTTAAGTAAATAAACTGCTAGCTTGACTCCTGTGTAAACCAGAAAAGAAGGCAATAGCTTGTAGACCAGGGGATGGATGGATAGATGGATGGATTATATCTATATCTATATCTATATCTATATCTATATCTATATCTATATCTATATCTATATCTATATCTATATCTATATCTATATCTATATCTATATCTATATCTATATCTATATCCATATCCATATCCATATCCATATCCATATCCATATATCCATATCCATATCCATATCCATATCCATATCCATCTCTCTCTCTCTCTCTCTCTCTCTCTCTCTCTCTCTCTCTCTCTCTCTCTCTCTCTCTCTCACCATCACTTTCTCTATATATCTATATATCTATATATCTATATATCTATATATCTATATATCTATATATCTATATATCTATATATCTATATATCTATATATCTATATATCTATATATCTATATATCTATATATCTATATATCTATATATCTATCTATCTATCTATCTATCTATCTATATATCTATCTATCTATCTATCTATATATCTATATATCTATATATCTATATATCTATATATCTATATATCTATATATCTATATATCTAGCTATCTAGCTATCTAGCTATCTAGCTATCTAGCTATCTAGCTATCTAGCTATCTAGCTATCTAGCTATCTAGCTATCTAGCTATCTAGAGGCCTGCCTGCCCACCCTCCTTACTTGTATTTGAGCCGATCGGGGCTTATGCAAACACGCACGGAGTGTACGCCGCCTGTGTGACACTCTGCCGAGCAGCTGGAGTATCGCGAGCGGTAAGTATGCATGTGTGTGCTGCATGCATGCTGCACGTGTGTTGCACATATGCTTGTGGTGGATGCCAGGCCCCATTGTACCATACCAGTTGCAACGGGTCTGGAACCCACCACTGATTATATATACATACATACATACATACATACATACATACATACATACATATTGATGATTGATAGATGGATGGAGGAATAAATAGATGGATGATGGAGAGATGATAGATAGATAGATAGATAGATAGATAGATAGATAGATAGATAGATAGAGAGAGAGAGAGAGAGAGATACAGCTACAGCTACAGGTACAGATACAGAGATAGATAGATAGATGATAGATAGATAGATAGATAGATAGATAGATAGATAGATAGATAGATAGATAGATGGATGGATGGATGGATGGATGGATGGATGGATGGATGGATGGATGATAGATAGATAGATAGATAGATAGATAGATAGATAGATAGATAGATAGATACAGATACAGATACAGATACAGATACAGATACAGATACAGATACAGATACAGATACAGATACAGATACAGATAGATAGATAGATAGATAGATAGATAGATAGATAGATAGATAGATAGATAGATAGATAGATAGATATGAAGGAAAGGGAAATTAAAAACAAACAAACAAATGTTGATTATAGATGTCTATTCAGAATTCCAAATTATATGATCGAGTTGTAGTATTATTTAAGAGAAGATGTGGCATACATCTAGTATGCCATAATCTACATATTAATAGGTAGGAACAGCAGATTTTTGTAGGCCTGAGAAACAAAATCAGCTGCCATGAGGTAGCTATAATGAGGGCTAAAATAAATATGCCCCTCCCCCCACAATTTGTTATGAGAGGAATGAGCAGTTTTGTATTTTCCCTATTCTCTAGACTGCATCACTCATATTTATGCTTGCTGGAGCTGAAACTCTAAAATAAATGGTTTCATGGCTCAAATGTTATTGTTTTATTATCCAAAACATCTGGATGACATCCACCTACCTATTGGCAATCAGTGGGATATACCAGGAACTCTACTGGATGGGCGTTTCTGCTCCAATCATACACAACCCATAACTGTCATTTCACTGGGAGATCATCAAAGGCTGACACAAAATTCCTCTCTTCACATTCATCAACCCACTTGCCAAAAATGAGCGGGGAAAGGGAAGGCATTTTTCAAATGATTTGGAAGAGGTGCCAAAGCTTCCTCTTTGTATATGTACAGTCTTCTTTCAACTGTCATCATTTTTGAAATTGTATTTTGCTGTATGATTAGAAATCATACCAGCTGCTGGAAGAAGGAAGGAGAAGGAGAGGAGGAAGGAAGTAGAGAAGGGAGGGAAGAAGGAAGGGAAAGGAGAGGAGGGTGGAAGGGAGAGAAAGAGAAGGAGAGATAGTAGGAAGGGAGGAGGAAGAGTGGAGGAGAGGCAAGGGAAGAAGGAAGAGGTAAGGAGAGGTGGGTGGAAGGGAGAGAAAGAGAAGGAGAGGAGGGTGGAAGAGAGAGAAAGAGGAGAGGAGGGTGGAAGAGAGAGAAAGAGAAGGAGAGAGGGCAGGAAGGGGAAGAGAGAGGGTAGGAGTAGGGGAGAGGTAAGGGAAGAAAGAAGGGGAAGGAAAAGAGGAAGGAAGGAAGCAGAGAAGGAAGGGAGGGAGAAAAGAAAGGGAAAATAAGGTGGTGTTACAACAGGCAATAGGGATGGTAAACAAAGCAACCCAAACTGTATGTTATAACCTTTTAAATGGAATAACGAAAGTATAAGAATGGCAAAGAAAAAGAATAACTATGTGAATGTATACCTATAATTGTATGTAAAAGAATAAATGATAGTAAGACTATAAAGCATAATAGAGGTAAAAATATATTGTTATAAATAGCTAAGTATAATTAAATATAGAATAGTACATAAAAATGGATAACGATTAAGGGGACCATGAATGCAAGATAGAAATGTATAGAAGGGAAAACACTAAATGTAAAGAAACCGATACGGAACTGCTGTATGATATATGATGGAACTTCTTGTTCCTATGTTGTTTTAAGTCATGTGTTTGTTTCTGTTGATGTGTTTATGTGTTCAAAATAAAAATTAAAAAAAGAAAAAAAAAGAAATCATACCAGCTGCTGACGTTCTCCATCCCAGAAAGTCCTTGAGTGTCCTTCCTCCCAATACATTCCTTGGGAAATGGAGAGGGCAGAAATTGATGACTACTAAGAAGAGTTCAATGGTTGCCAGTGGTACTACAAGAAGGGATATGAAATGACCCCTTGCAATTTTAAATGAAGTCTTGCCCACCTGTCTGTCACTGTCTGTCTGTCTTCTCCTTCCCTCCATCCCTCCCTCCCTCCATCTTCCCCCCTCTGATTAGTCCTCTGCCTCAGTGGTGGGTTCCTACCATTCAGACTGGTTCAGCCCAACCAGTAGTGTTTGGCGAATTAGTTTGCTGGAAATTGGTTCATCTTGTTTGTTCTGCGCATGCACAGAACAATTGTAATTGTACTGAGCATGCACACAGTGCACATCAAGCACCCACATGCACATGGCACGCACATGGCACGCACATGAGAGAACCGGCAATAGTGCCTGCTGGAACCTACCCCTGCTCTGCCTCCATTTCCTTTCCACCCAAGAAAAGGGAGGAGTCTGGGACAAGGGGTAGAAATTGAAGGTTGAGTAGTCAAGAAGTAGGAGGGGCCTACAAAGAGCCGAGGTGGTGCAGTGGTTAGGGTGGAGTACTGCAGGCCACTTCAGCTGACTGTTATCTGCAGTTCAGTGGTTCAAATCTCACTGGCTCAAGGTTGACATTCCATCCTTCCGAGGTGGGTGAAATGAGGACCCAGACTGTGGGGGCAATATGCTGACTCTGTAAACCGCTTAGAGAGGGCTCAAAGCCCTATGAAGCGGTATATAAGTCTAACTGCTATTGCTATTGCTAACTTGCCTATGAAGTTATCAATCCTGGCATTCCCACTGTCCCTAATACACAATCATACTATAAGAAGTTTAGGGGAAGAGTCTATGGAATCCAAATTTGAATGATAGATTAAAAATAATAACATGAGTTGGAAGAGACCTTGGAAGCAGTAGTGGGCTCCTACCGGTTCGGACTAGTTCGGCTGAATGGGTAGTTGTTTGGCAGCCTGGGTCACTGGAACTGGCAACGATCCAGGCCTGCCACGCCCCTAAATTGGTTCCCCTGTCGGCACTGTCAATGCCGCCATCTTGTTTTTCAATTGTGTGCGCAGTGAAGCGCGCACATGAGCGAACTGGCAATAGTGCCATCTGGATCCCAACCCTGCTTGGAGGTCTTCCAATCCAACCCCCTTCTCAAGCAGGAGACCCTACATTCTTACATTCAATCTTACATTGGTACTGGGAACCTTCCTGTAGGAGATGACTAGGCAGAGTCAAACACATCATCAGCTTGGAGTCCCTACATAGCCACAAGAGACCTAATTCCAGGCGCACCCCTCCTCCTGGGAATTCCAATCAACAAGAGAACCAATCAGCTGCTCAGAATTTAAATATAGCATCAAACGAGCAACCAATCACATGACTAGCTGACCATACTGGCACACAAGACATTCATAAGAGCCGAGGTGGCTCAGTGGTTAGGGTGCAGTACTGCAGGCAGTGCCGACAGGGGAACCAATTTAGGGGCGTGGCAGGCCTGGATCGTTGCCAGTTCCAGTGACCCAGGCCGCCAAACAGCTGACTGTTATCTGCAGTTCGGCGGTTCTAATCTCACCGGCTCAAGGTTGACTCAGCCTTCCATCCTTCCGAGGTGGGTGAAATGAGACCCAGACTGTGGGGGCGATATGCTGACTCTGTAAACCGCTTAGAGAGGGCTGAAAGCCCTATGAAGCAGTATATAAGTCTAACTGCTATTGCTATTGCTATAAGGAGAAGTGGAAAATCCTGCTGCTGATGTTACCTAGTCTGGTAACGAAAGGTTCAGAAACTAAATTAAAACAAGCTTGGAGAGCAAACCACTTCCAAAATCCATTGATTGATTCTTATTTACTGCCAATTTGACTTGACCCATTAGTAGATCAAATTCTTCTGTATAGGTAGCATGTAAGAAACTTTTAGGGCTTTGAATTCAACGCTTGTTCCTAATTCCTTGCGCCTGACACTTCTCCCTGAACCGATTTGAGCTGCATATCATTTTAATATCCAGGTGCAAAATGACATTATATACTGTAGGTTGGAAGAATGCAAAGCACGCACACTCTGGAGAATGACTGATCAGTTTATTCCCACCTGTTAACAAGACATTTCTATGCATTCCCTTAACCCAGCCTACTTTTGCATTTTTTTTGGGGGGGGGGGGGCATTCACAGAAGTGTGCATTTAAACTTGGAACATATTTTCTCATGAGCTATGCTATTCTAAAAACATTTTTTTTTCAATTCTGTGTTTCTGAATGTGTTTCATCCTAAAGTAGCGTATGCATTTTTATACATTTTGAGATGAATCTGGGACTTATCATTGCATTGCAAAATTTGGAGAAGTGTGAAGTTGAAAGAAGTCGGACCTACACATAGTGGAGGAGTTATAGAGAAGCTACCCAAAAGGTGGACCTGAGGAATCCATGAACATCTCTAACCATATGGATGGAAACCAGCCACGTTATATAGTGATCGTAAAAAGTTTTATGGAGTATATTTCTACAAGATCTGCCTTATCCTTTAACACTGACTCCCCGGTGACCCAACTACACATAATAATGACGCACATACAATTATACTATATAATATGAAGTCAACATGACCTTAAAAGATTTGAATTGTCACAATTCCACTCCAAATAATGGAATTACACCCCAAGTGATATCATCTGTGGATTTCGGCCATGGGTGTTAACATTAATATGAATAATAGCTGAGGAATTGCAATTTATGTGGGACTCCAACAAGCTGAAATCTATCTATCTTTGAAAAAGAAATTCAAAGCAGTTACATACTAGAACTCAAAACATAGGAATAATTATGCCAGAAGCCTGAAAGATGACAAGGAAAAGGTACAAGATGAAGGTTCTTTGGGGACCTTGAGAAGGCAGGAAGAAGTCTGCATTTGAAAACAAAAGGAAAATCAGTTTTTAAAAGTAGTGTAGTAGGCACAGGTTGGGTCTCCTCCGGATTCCATCTGCCAGCCAATGTCGGCTGGTGACTCCCCGGGGGAGGGCCTTCTCTGTTGCAGCTCCGGCCCTCTGGAACGAGCTCCCTGTTGAGATCCGGATCCTTACTACCCTCCCGGCCTTCCGCAAAGCCACCAAGTCCTGGCTGTTCCAGCAGGCTGGGGGGAGCTGAGAAGCATCTACCTCCATGGAAATTGTGAATGTTGGTTTTGTTTTTAATATGTTGTCTTTGTCTCGTTCCCCCCTTTCCCTTGTCTTTTGTGAGCCGCCCGGAGTCCTCCGGGAGTGGGCAGCATACAAGACAAATAAATAATAATAATAATAATAATAATAATAATAATAATAATAATAATAATAATATTAAAACAAGGAGGATGACAACATAGGGTTGGTCTTGTAAGATAAAGGAGAGCACAACAATGAAATTATGGTAAGAGGCAGAAGAAGAGCAGTGGATCCATGGTTTGATTAGCCATTGAGCATCTCTGGCCTTTATTGAAATAGCTCAGTCATATCCCATGCACATTAAAAGTACGACCATGTACAGGTATTCCTCAACTTACAACCATTAGTTTAGCGAATGTTCAAAGTTACAACAGCACTGAAAAAAAATGACATGATGGGTTTTCATATTTACAACTGCTACAGCATCCTATGCTTATGTGATCAAAATTTGATGCTTAGCAACTGGCATGTATTTATAACAGTGTCCATGGGTGGTATTCACTTACTTTCCCTACTGGTTTGCAAATGCGAGAGCATGCGTGGTTAGGGTTGGGATTAGGATTTGCATGCATGCTTGCATGCATGCGCACGGCTTGAAAATGTTCCTAAATAGGACGGTGTTCTGACCCCCACTTCTCCGTCCAGGAATGAAAGCCAAAAGCCACGTAACTCAAAAGGTTTCTTTTAATCAATCCCAGCTCTTGCTGGCTGCAAGCCCAAATAAACAAAGATATTAGCTCCGGCAGAAAGTCCTATAACTCACAACACAATGCAAACCCGGCTTCTCTTATCTCAAACCAATTATCCAAGTTGGCTTCTCTCGGTTTGTGAACGCGGACAAGAACAATCACTAGAACAGGAATGGAACGTTGACTTCTGCAACCAGGGCGTGGCACCAGCAGTCTCTTTATACTCAGGAGAGGATCCCAATGAGCAACAGCTGCTCACAATCATCTCCTGTAAGTACTCAGTTGTTCCTTCCATCGAGTAACCCTTCGACGGGGTGCATCCTGCAACAACTCCCAAGTGTTTCCCTGAACACTCCCTCTGATCCAATGCTCTGCCGCCACCTGGTGGCCAACTACTCCTGCTGGGCCACAACAGACGGCGTACTGTCAGAGGTAGTATTCAGCTGGTTTGGAACGAAACCGGTCTGAAACGCCTGAATACCACCTGTTACAGTGTCCCGGGGCCACGTGATAATTTTTCACAAAGTGACAAGTGACTTCTGACAAGCAAAGTCAACCCAGGAAGCCAGATTCACTTAACAACCATGTTGCTAACTTAACAGCAATGATCCGGGTAACAACTGGGACAGGAAAGGTTGCAAACTGAGGCGACACTCATTTAACAACTGCACATGCTTAGTAACAGAAATTCTGGACTCAATTATGGTCATACGTCGAAGACTACCTGTACCTATTCCTTCACTTTATGTCAGTTGACTTGGGAATGGAATTTGGCATTCTTTCTATGTTATTGCACACACTTCACTAGTATCACACTTCACTATCCTCCGTGAGCTGCACTGGCTACTGATCGGTCTCCGGATACGCTTCAAAGTGCTAGTCATAACTTATAAAGCCCTTCATGGTATTGGACCTGGGTACTTGAGAGACCGCCTGCTGCCAATTACCTCCCAAAGACCCATCAGATCTCACAGAGCAGGCCTCCTCCGGGTTCCATCCACCAGCCAATGCCATCTGGCTACTACCCGGGGGAGGGCCTTCTCTGTAGCAGCTCCGGCCCTTTGGAATGAACTCCCCGTGGAGATCCGGACCCTCACCTCTCTCCAGGCCTTCCGGAAAGCCGTCAAAACCTGGCTGTGCCAGCAGGCCTAGGGTTGATGAGTTCCCCTCCCCTCTCGACTGGTATGGCTGTGTGATTTTCGTGTATTTTAATTATATGTACTGTTGTTTATGTTCCCTTTCCCCCCTGAGTTGTTCGCTGCCCTGAGTCCCTCCTGGAGAAGGGCGGCATACAAATAAACCAAATACAATACAATACAATACAATATATTCTCTCTTATAATAAACATAGACTTGACTCCATTCCTCCTCTTCAAAGATAGGGGACCACATTTGTCAAGGAGAAGGTTCAACCTTCACTTTTAATGGATAGTGCATCTACTCTGGACAATGCCCTCTGTAAACATTAAATATTTTTTTCCTATTTCTTGTTCATTGCTTACTGCATGGGATACTTAAGAGATCCTGTTTCACTAAGAGGCAATCTAATGCCCCCAAATCATTTTCCTGGCTTTCCCACTCTACTGGAGCTTTCCACTGCAGGGAAATTTTTACATTTTATAAGGCCCTTGTTCTGCATAATCTGTAACCAGCTAAGCTAAATGCAGCCCACCAGCCATATATTGTGGATGTCTGCCAATCCCTCCATCCTGTTGTTTTTCACTTTGGGCAGATTAACAAACCATATTTTATTGAACCCCAGAGATTAATGAGCTACAATTGGCCTGATGACTAAACTATTTGCAAATGTCATTTACAGGTGTATCTTTTTCAGCAGTAGACATTTCAGTTGTAGAACCTTTCTACATATGCATCTCTTCTTTCACAGACTCCATCAGATGGGTGACTGTCAAAAGTTTATGCCATAATAATTTGTTGGTCTCTAAGGTACCATAAGAGTCAGCTGTTTTTGCTTCAACAGATTAACATAACAACTCCTTGGGAATTTGGATCTATGAGATAGATTTAACTGATGAAGGATACGGAGCAACATTAGACAGTGTGTAAAGAAATACATGTACAGTAACTACATGTTATATGCAAGTTGAAATAGAGAGAAAACAGACTTTCAGGTAGGGATGAAATTAAAACATATAAGCCCCCTTCCACCCAGATTATCTCAAATATTCTCTATTAAAAAGATATACTCCTTGAGCTGATGCTACATACTATCATATATGGTGGACTTGTAAAAAGGTTAAAGCATTTTGGAATTGGAATTGGAATTGGAATTTGCTTTATTTGTATGCCGCCCTTTTCCCTGAGGGGACTCAGGGCGGCTCACAATTCAAGGGAGGGGGAAAACAAACAAATTACAAAACAAAAAGACCATACACTACTAAAAACACAACAATCATACCATTCGGAGTGGGGCTGGAAGTCTTTAGCCCCAAGCCTGTCGGAACAGCCAGAATCTCCATGGGGAGTTCGTTCCACAGGGTCGGAGCAGCCACAGAGAAGGCTCTCCTCCGGGTAGTCGCCAGTCGGCACTGGGCAGCTGATGGAATTCGGAGGAGGCCTAGTCTGTGGGATCTAATTGGTCTAGTGGAGGTAATTGGCAGCAGGCAGTCTCTCAAGTATCCAGATCCAGATTTTGGATAAAAATATGGTGGATTATGCAAAATGTTCTTTAAAAAAGGATAAAGTTTACCCCTCAGTTATTCTTGTTAGGTATAATTACTGATTGTACAGTTATAGAGACTAACTTGATTTTGCATTTAATAACCGCAGCAAGACTGTTGGTGGCACAATACTGGAAGAAGGAAGATTTGCCTACTATTCAAGAAAGGACATTAAAGGTAACAAACCTAGCAGAGATGGCTAAAACATCAGCATATCTCAAGGACCATTCAAGTGAGAGATATAAACTGGAGTGGAGAAGATGGATTGACTATACTCAAAATAAATATGGGATTAAGAAATTCCAGATAGTTTATGACTGAAGAAACAAGGAATGATATAATCTGTTTAAAGTTAGCCTAGCAAAGAGGAGTTAAAGCACAAATGAAAGATGATATTAACTTTTTTTAAAGTTTATCTTAGAATATCTTTGTTAAAGATTTATACCCTGTATTGGTTCTGGGAAGCCGGGGCGGGGGGAGATTGGGGGGGTGGGGTTTGGGTGGGGAGGGTAGGGAGAGGGAGGTAAATATTTGTAAAAGTTTTTTTTTTCAAAATTTTCAATAAAAAAATATACTCCCCAAATATGTTATGTTTCTTAGAGTGTTTCAACAAATTTATCCCATTATCTGATGTGCAGATTTGTAAATCATATTCGATATTATAAAGTTTATGGTTACTTATCCAGTAAAGTTTTAAGTCTTAATTTAATCAAGAGGACAAAGGGGATTGCTCGACGTCAGGGGTACCCAACGCCGGGTCTGTTTGACCGACACTGCTCTGTGGCATGCCAGAAACTGGACTGTGGAAACAAGCAAAGCCCCATCCATGAGATGCAATCATGCCCGCTCTTGTCTGTGGAAAAAACTCTCCACTCCACCAGTCCCTGGTACCCAAAAGGTTGCTGCTCCTCTAGGTATTGGTATATATAGATCAGAGGTGGGCTGCTACAGGTTCACCTAGATTCGGGGGAACCCGTAACTAACATGATGGCCGCTTTGGAGAACCTCCAAATCCCACCCCTGACTGGCTCCGCCCATCCTGCCCCTCCCCTCCCCAGAGTCTCCATGCGGCCCATTTTGGATGCAAGGTAAGTTCAGGGCCTGCCCAAAGGCTTGGGGAAGGGGAAAATGGGCCTCCTCTGGGAGGAGGCAGTTTTCGCCCCCTCCAGAGGCTCGAGGAAAGTCTCTGGAGCCTGGGGAAGACAAAAACATCCCCCTCCACCATGGTGCAGGAGGTCAACTAGGCCACACCCACCATGGGCATGGCCATCCAGCAACCGGGCAGAAAACCTGTTCCTGAAATTTTTGAAGCCCACCGCTGATATAGACCCAATCCAGCATTTGTCATATATTGGATAGCTGCGAGGTGGCGCAGTGGTTAGGGTGCAGTACTGCAGGCCACTTCAGCTGACTGTTATCTGCAGTTCAGCGGTTCTAATCTCACCGCCTCAGGGTTGACTCAGCCTTCCATCCTTCCGAGGTGAGTAAAATGAGGACCCGGATTGTTGTTGGGGGCAATATGCTGACTCTGTAAACCGCTTAGAGAGGGCTGAAAGCCCTATGAAGCGGTATATAAGTCTAACTGCTATTGCTACATGCTGTGTCATTTAGAGTGAGATAGTAATTGGACTGATTTCCAAATGTTCGACTTTTGATCTTTGAACAATCTCTGTATTTCTCTTGAAGACCATCCTCCCCCACCCCCTCTATATAGTTGAAGGGACTTATCCTAGCTACACATTCAGTTCCACGGAACAGTGTTGAGACTTCCCATTCCCCAATTTTGACGGCAATTAGCCATCTCCTATAAACTTTCAAAGAAAGCCGCTTGAGACACCTGGGACTAAAATAATACAGTAAAATTATATATATGCAATATATGCAATAATGTTTGATTTCCAGCCATGCTCGAAGGTTGACATGCAACAGGGTTTGGGCTCTTAAATAGTTGTAGCATGATCATTCTTAATTTGGATGTTATGTCTGCTTAAAAGAATTCGTATTTGAAATGTGCCATTTTGTAACAACGGGAAAAGACTAGAACATCTTTAGCACTAAAATTGGAAGTTTTAAAAAAAGCCACACTGAAATTCTCATTTTGCATTAGGGGGTAAAATTGCCTGGCAAAATTGGAAGGCTCATTAAATGTTATACAATTAAAGACATCAACTTTGGTCTGAAGAAGGACGCAAGAGAAAAACGAAGGCTAGGCGGGGAGTCAGGGCAAGTGAAAAGTGAATCTATAATACTTTTACAGTCTAATGATATATTATAATAGAGCACGCTCTTTGATGAAAAGCAAAGAAAAAGGGACTGTGGTTGCAATAAGTTATCATTTGTTTGTTTGAGAGCATAAGGGTGCAGAGAATAATAATGAATCACAAGGCACATTCGCAACCGCTCAGGTTATCATTCTTGAAAGCAAGTTGCTTCCAATGTGAATAAGGGATTCAAGCCAATGAATTAGAGGTTCTTTTTTCTAAACAAACACAATGGATATGATTTTATTGGGCTTGAATAATTAAAAAGAAAAAGAGAAATCTTGACTGTCATAAGCTAGACATTCATGATTATATTATTTGTCTCATGCAGCCGAACAAGAATAAATTAAAAATGGACATGTCGCAACAGGACTGTTGACATTATATACGACGTCTGCTTATTGTCATAAGACACTCTTAACCTTTAAGCCAAAATCTTTCAAAACTATTAGTGTTAAATCTCACAGCTGTTGTCAAATTTCTCCAGTTCCCTGGTTTATGCATCAGACTTTATTTGAAATGTTTAGCTTATTTGTGTATATAACTTTCTGCAAGCTGCCCTTTGAAAGCTCCAGAGATTTAACATGAAGGCTGAGCCAGATCAAAGAGAACAAAAAGTTAACAAATTAAGAGAAAAACGTTCCAAAAGGAATGCTTAACCAATTTAAATATTTAGTGGCATTTGCAGCAGCATGGTCTCTCCTTCCAGCCTTTCCATTTATAAAACAACATGCATGTCTTAAGTAAATGTGGCTAAAGAAAGGTTTTCTGCAAGATGAACAAATGTTAATCTATATATTCTGAAGAGGCTTATGAGTCTGATAAAGGAGGTGTTGTAAAGAAAGCTTCAGTCCTACAAGGTTGCATTGCTCTGGTGATTATGGTTAAAATATCTGCAACATCTCATTGATTGCAGGAATGAGGATGAGGATAATAACAAGAATAATGCCATTCCAAATGTGGAACTGGAAAATATCAGCATTTAACCACTGAAATAATGGAATAAACTGGCAAAAGGTTTTTTTTCTCTCTCTCCATAATTATTGGAGCACCAGAAACCATAACAGTAGAATTGTCAAAAGAGCTGGAAATTTTTATTATTTTCTTTTTAGAAAAAACAGTTTTGCTTGGAACTACACTGGAGGATTTGGGACAATTCTTAAACTTTGAGATAAAGCTTGAATTGATCCTAAATTACCAGTATTTTCTGAAGCATGCTTCTCTGGAGAAACTCTCTCTTTGAAAGAATGAATGGTTAAAAGTGGTGGAGACAATTCTATTCATTATCTAAGTAAAAGTTCCTCTCCCAGCCAGGATCTTGCTCTTTATTATAGCCATAGATGTCTTTGATAAGACCCCTGATTGGCCATGAAGATAATAAATTTTCCCCAGTTAATAATAATATTCAGTCTCACCTTATCTGTTCCTATTGCAATCGTTTAGAACAGTGTTTCTCAACCTTGGCAAACTTGAAGATGTCCGGACTTCAACTCCCAGAATTCCCCAGCCAGCGAATGCTGGCTAGGGAATTCTGGGAGTTGAAGTCCAGACATCTTCAAGTTGCCAAGGTTGAGAAACACTGGTTTAGAACCACCATGAGTATTGATCAGCTCACCATTCTCTGAAATTTCCACCAACTAGCTTATCCTAAGTCTTTCTTTACATGAAAACTCCTTCCTTGAAAAGAATTAATTGGACCTTATTGTCATCAATATTTATGTTATACCCTGCAAAATCCAAGCATCCTGCAAGATGCAAGGGCTAGGAATTATATTAGTGAAAGAAACTTGGAAACATGAAACAAATTTATGAGTTTGGGGGAGAATGGGAATCAAAGACCATGACATGAGAAGCAATAGTACTTCTCTATCAGTGGTGGGATTCAGCCAGTTCGCACCGATTTGGGAGAACCGGTTGTTAACTTTCTAAGCAGCCCGGAGAACCGGTTGTTGGAAGAAATCTTATTTTGTTTTTTTTCCACTTTACAGGGCTAATCCTATAAGAAAGGCAGGAAGGAAACATTCTGGTGTTGTTTCTAGCCTAATCTTTATTGACCTGCTTACAGAAACTGCCTCTCTGATTAACCCTTATTACATTGTAACAGCTAAGGTGAAGCGCCCATCGACCTGAGTGACATTGAGTTGGCCACGCCCACATGGTTACATGACCACCAAGCCACAACTACCCAGCTGGTTATTAGGGCAGAAAACCGGTTGTTAAATTATTTGAATCCCACCACTGTACTCTATACTGCACTAGTGAGGCCACAGTAGGAATACTGCATCCAATTCTGGTTGCCACAATATAGAAAAGACGCCGAGGCCCTAGAAAAAGTAGAGGAGCAACAAAGATGACAAAGAGTTTGGAGGCTAAATTATACAATGAATGGTTAAGGAAACTAGATACACTATATTGCCAAAAGTATGCACTCACCTGCCTTTACTCACATATGAACTTACTGTAAGTGACATCCCATTCCTAATCCATAGGGTTCACCCTTTGCAGCTATAACAGCTTCAACTCTTCTGGGAAGGCTGTCCACAAGGTTCAGGAGTGTGTTTATGGGAATTTTTTACCATTCTTCCAGAAGCGCATTTGTGAGGTCACACACTGATGTTGGACGAGTTTACATGGCCTACCACTTCGTGGCTGAGTTGCTGTCATTCCCAAACACTTCCTCCTTCTTATAATACAGCTGTCAGTGGACTGTGGAATATTTAGCAGCAAGGAAATGTCATGACTGGATTTGTTGCACAGATGGCATCCTATCACAGTTCCACACTGGCATTCACTGAGCTCCTGAGAGCGACCCATTCTTTCACAAATGTTTGTCAAAACAGTCTGCATGCCTAGGTACTTGATTTCATACACCTGTGGCCATGGAAGTGATTGGAACATCTGATTCTGATTATTTGGATGGGTGAGCGAATACTTTTGGCAATATAGTGTATGTTTAGCCTAACAAAGAGAAGGTTTAGGTGCAGTGGTGGGATTCAGCCAGTTCACACCTATTCGGGAGAACCCATTCTTAACTTTCTAAGAGATTCAGAGAACCGGTTGTTGGAAGAAATCTTCTTTTGGTTTTTTTCCACTTTACAGGGCTAATCCTGTAAGGAAGGCAGGAAGGGAACATTCTGGTGTTGTTTCTAGCTTAATCTTTATTGCCCGGCTTACAGAAACTGCCTCTCCGGTTAACCCTTATTGCATTGTAATAGCTAAGGCAAAGTGCCCATTGACCTGAGTAATGTTGAGTTGGCCACGCCCACATGGTCACATGACCACTAAGCCCCGCCTACCCACCTGGTCATTAGGACAGAGAACCAGTTGTTAAATTATTTGAATCCCACCACTGTTTAGGTGTGACATGATAGGCAATCAACTTATTCTCCAAAGCACCTGAGGGCAGGACAAGAAGCAAAAAATGAAAGTTCATTAAGGATGGATCCAATCTGGAACCAAGGAGACATTTTTGGACAGTAACAATTAATCAATGGAAAAGCTTTCCTCCTGGAGTTGTGTAGGCTCCATCATGGAGGTTTTTATGAAAAGGTTAGACAGCCATTTGTCTGGAATGTTATAGGGTCTTGTGTCTTGGGCAGGAGGTTGGACTGGAAGATCTCCAAGGTTTCTTCCTTCCCTATGATTCTCTGACATCTAAAGCCAGTGTGTGTAGTTGAAGGATACTGAGGGCAAGCAAAGGCAGCTAAGAGTGGTAGATGGAAATGAAGGGGCAAGAAATACAGTTATATATAAGTGTTCTGACCCTCTTCTCCATCCAGTAATGCCGAGACAAACTTAACTAGAATGTACTTTAATAGCAAGACCAAAATCTCGGTGGCTGAAAGCCAAGCAAACAAACAGATAAGGACCGAGGTAGCAACTCAGACAAACCTTGGCAGCAACTCAGACAAACCTTGGTAGCAATCCAGCCTGCCAAGTTAGTTACAACAGTTCTCCTTAGTCGATGTGTTGACTTCTGCAAGAGGGACGTGTGCACAAGCAGTCTCTTTTATAGTCTAGAGAGGAGTCTAATGACCACCAGCTGAGTGCAATTACCTCTTGTAATTGCGTAATTGTAACTGATGCCTAGTAGCTCTTCGATGGCATACATCCAGGAACAACTCACTGCTGGCTTCTGGATCACTCTCCCTTATCTCCTCACCACTGGTCCAAGGCTCAGGCGCCACCTGGTGGCCAACCAGTCTCTCTGCACCCTGCTCAGAGTCGGAACCCTGTCCAGGGTCCTCCACATCCTCCAGAGCCGACTCAGAGGGCCCCTCACTGTTGGAGTCTGGTGGCAGCTCCAACGGCACCTGCTGGGCCACAACATATAAGGAGGTTGAAGTGGGCAGAAAGTAGGCAGTATCTGCATTCCACTCAATCTTAATAAGTAGCCTTTTTAAAAAAAACTATATCAGCATAATTGATCCATTCAGCCTTTATCTGCACTTAGAACCAACAATTGTTCAAGGGGGAAAACTGGGAATCTCATATGGAAAGCAAATGGCTGTATTATTGGGCTATGGGCTTTTCCATAATACATGTGTGGATGAAGAGGAGATGGTCAAACGGACCTTGAAGAATTAGAATAAATATGAACAAATGCATGAATAAATGAATGAATGAAGAATAGACAGGAACCCTGAAAAGCAAGCACTATTGCACTGCTCACCTACAGCTGAACCAATATGCTATTATTTAGAAGCATTTGGAAAGGCCCCAATATCGTATGATATCAAACTTGTGGAAAAGTAGCTGGAATCATCATTCTCTTATCAACACAACTATTTGATGTTGCCAACCACTCAACTTGTTTTCTTTTGTTTCTTTTTTATTGTTGAAGCCAGGGGACTTGATTTTAATTTTGTATAAATTTATTAACTGAATGTTTCTGAATACACAATTAAATTAAAAATGACCAAATATGCTTCTCCTTGCTAATTTCTTTGCTAATAGGCAGCTGCGCACAATCACACACACACAAATACACACACAAATACACACACAAATACACACACATACAAATACACACACACACACACACACACACACACACACACACACACACACACATGGGAATTAGTCATATATTTCACTTCATACAATGATTTACCCTAACAGTCTTTTAGACTGTAAGGTACTTGCTAATCAGCACCAAAAAATATAAATTAAGCAATCCTTATGTTACACGAGTGGGCTAAATTGCTTTCAAATAAAACTCTTTGTTTTGATTTTTAGTCATCAGAGAAGGTCAGCCAGTGGTGTCACTGACTTCTTCCACATTAGGACAGAACAAATATGTTTGTAGGACCTTTCAATGAAAAAAAATTTGAGTACTGCCAAAATGTTAAGAAAAGCTAAGTATTTTCCACTCTGATCAGAAATTAAAAGATGGCAATGCAACACTATACCTCCAATGGCATTTTTTAAAGTTCATCAGTGAAGTGGCAAGAAGGTGACAAGCAACAGGGAGAAAGCAAAACTATTTAACTCATTTCTTGCATCTGTCTTTACACAAAGGGATAAAACAGTCCAACCTATCAAAAACAGCACCACAAAAATCAGATTAGGAACACAAATTGAAATAGGGAAGAAAATGGTAAGTGAGCCCCTGTCTACCTTAGACAAGTTCAAATCACCAGGACCGGACGGATTACACCCCAGGGTTCTGAAGGAACTGGCAGATGAGATCTCAGAACCATTGAACTATATCTTTCAGAGATCCTGGAGCACCAGGGAACTGCCAGAGGACTGGAAAAGAGCTGATGTGGTTCCCATCTTCAAAAAAGGGGGGGAAAAACAGATCCAGGAAACTATAGACCTATCAGCCTAACCTTAATACCAGGAAAGATTCTGGAAAAGATAATCAAGCAACAAACTAGCGAACACCTAGAAGTAAATAAAGTTATAGCCGAAAGCCAACATGGGTTTGTCAAAAACAGATCATGCCAGACTAATCTTATTGCATTCTTTGAAAAAGTGACAAAATTAGTGGACCAGAGGAATGCCGTCGATATAGTTTACTTGGACTTCAGTAAGGCATTTGATAAGGTAGACCAGTGGTTCCCAAACTTGGCAACTTTAAGACTTGTGGACTTCAACTCCCAGAATTCTCCAGCTAGCTCTTCTGGTTCTCCAGCCAGAAGAGCTAGCTGGAGAATTCTGGGAGTTGAAGTCCACAAGTCTTAAAGTTGCCAAGTTTGGGAACCACTGAGGTAGACCATAACCTACTACTAGATAAAGTAGAAGAATGTAGGTTGAACAGCATCACCACCAGATGGATTCATAACTGGCTGACCAACTGCACTCAACGTGTATTCCTCAATGGAACTGCATCTACATGGAGGGAAGTATGCAGTGGAGTACCCCAAGGCTCTCTTTTAGGCCCAGTACTGGTCAACATCTTCATCAATGATTTGGATGAGGGAATAAATGGGGAACTCATCAAATTTGCAGATGACACCAAGCTGGCAGGAATAGCCAACACTCCAGAAGACAGGCTTAAGATACAGAAGGATCTTGACAAACTTGAACATTGAGCACTATCTAACAAAATGAAATTCAATGGTGAAAAAAGTAAGGTTCTACATTTAGGCAACAAAAACGAAATGCACAGGTACAGTATGGGTGGTACCTAGCTCAATAATAGTAACTATGAGAGGGATCTTGGAGTCCTAGTGGACAACCATTTAAATATGAGCCAGCAGTGTGCAGCAGCTGCCAAAAAAGCCAACACAGTTCTAGGCTACATAAACAGAGGGATAGAATCAAGATCACGTGAAGTGTTAATACCACTTTATAATGCCTTGGTATGGCCACACTTGGAATACTGCATTCAGTTTTTGTTGCCACAATGTAAAAAAGATGTGGAGATTCTAGAAAGAGTGCAGAGAAGAGCAACAAAGATGATTAGGGGACTGGAGGCTAAAACATATGAGGTTGCAGGAACTGGGTATGTCTAGTTTAATGAAAAGAAGGACTAGGGGAGACATGAAAGCAGTGTTCCAATATCTCAGGGGTTGCCACAGAGAAGAGGGAGTCAAACTATTCTCCAAGGCATCTGAGGGAAGAACAAGAAGCAATGAGTGGAAACTAATCAAGGAGAGAAGCAATTTAGAACTGATGAGAAATTTCCTGACAGTTAGAACAATTAATCAGTGGAACAGCTTTCCTCCAGAAGTTGTGAATGCCCCAACACTGGAAGTCTTTAAGAAGATGTTGGATAGCCATTTGTCTGGAACAGGATAGTGTTTCCTGCCTAGGTAGAGGGTTGGATTAGAAGACCTCCAAGGTCCCTTCCAACTCTGCTATTGTATTGCATTGTATTAAGTCCTTCCTTCCTTCCTTCCTTCCTTCCTTCCTTCCTTCCTTCCTTCCTTCCTTCCTTCCTTCCTTCCTTCCTTCCTTCCTTCCTAAAGCTAAAGCAAAGGTACATGTAATGAAAACTGGTTTATACTGAATGTTATTTAAAAAAATTATCAAAATGGATTCTTTCTTTCAGTTTATGAGTCTCCAGATAGTTTCATGGTCACACTTCCAAGGTTTTTTTTCATGACCAAGAGGTTGTTTTTAAGAACATGAAACCTGAGATTGCTCTTATTATCATTATGAACAATGAGCCGAGAGCCTTTTAATAAGACCTTTGTCATAACAATGTGAGTAATGGTCCAATCACATGTCTTGGCACTGTGAAATTCTCTTGGCTTAAAACAGGAGTTAATTATGGGGGCAGGAGGCTGAGCAGGAATCCAGTCGGGAATGACCGGTTTTTTTATGTCTACACACCAAAATCCTCCAGAAGTGTGTGAGAAGTTGAGATTTCCCAGAATATCGCTAAAATTGTCAACCAGTTTCTATCTGAGATTTTAAAATTAAAGCAAAGAGAAGAAAGTGTATGGCCCATCTCAGCAGCCTGAGGCTTCTGAGAGTAGGAGCTTAGGAATCTCCAGAAGGCCATTGGTTCTTCAACCCTGATTTAGGGACAAGAGTCAAACTCACAGCCAAAGGTTTAGATATAAACTTTTAAAATATAAAAACAGCCATATGTATATTTCCTATTCATGCTATAGGTTTTGGTGATGGTCACTGGTTTAGAGATTTTTCAGAGAGATTTAAAAGCACTTACAAATGATGTTTGGAATCATGCTGATCAGTCATTATACTTAAAACTGTTTTATTCAGAATAAGACAATATACCTTTTAGTTTATGGTGCCAGAATGTTATCTAAATGAGACAACAACTGATTCTAGCCATAACCCTTCAGAATGTTAACCCTTCAGAATGTGAAACATGTAAGTAGTTAATGATTATTATGTGGCAAATATATTCAAATTGAAAAACAGACTTTTTTAAAAAAAATCAGGTGACAACAATGCCAATAAGATAGTTCTCAAATTTTCAGATTTCCCCTCATATTTCATGCTTTCCTCCTCCACTCAATTTTCAAACAAACATTGGCAGCCTTTCTTTGTTCAAGTGACAAGAATAATTTCCTGAACTCGTCATGTGGAAACAGAAAAATTCACTGGTATTATTTAACAGAATAATAATAGAATAACAGAGTTGGAAGAGATCTTGGAGGTCTTCTAGTCCAATCCCCTGCTCAGGGAGGAAACCCTACACCATTTGAGACAAATAATTGTCCAATCTCCTTTTAAAAACCTCCAGTGTTGGAGAATCCATAACTTTTGGAGGCAAGTTGTTCCACTCATTAATTGTTCTCACTATCAGGAAATTTCTCCTTAGTTCTAGGTTGATTGATTAGTTTCCATCCACTGATTCTTGTCCTGCTTTCAGGTGCTTTGGAGAATAGCTTGACTCCCTCTTCTTTGTGCCAAGTCCATAGATATTGGAACACTACCATCATATCATCCCTCATCCTTCTTTTCTTTAAACTAGACATATCCAAACCCAGCATTCGTTCTTTATATGTTTTAGCCAGTGGTGGGTTTCAAAAATTGTTCGAACCTACTCTGTGGGTGTGGCCTCCTTTGTGGGAGTGGCTTGCCGCCCATGTGACTGGATATGAAGATGCCGACGACACTTAAATTACCTTACCACCTTAAATTACCTCTCACACAGCACTGGCATGCATAAGAATATGATGTAAACTTGTTTTTTTAAAAGGCATCTTTGGTTTGCGTTAAAACAACTTCAACACATGCAATGTTCTGATTGCACCACAAACGCAGTAGTCATCCTTACCTTTCACAAAGTTTTATAAATATGAGCATGATAGTGTAGAATAATCATATCCAAGGACCAGTGGTGGGTTTCAGAAAAATTTGGAACCTCTTCTGTAGGTGTGGCCTGCTTTCCGGGTCCACTGGTGGAACCTCTTCTAACCGGTTCGGTAGATTTGACGAACCGGTTCTACCGAATAGGTGTGAACTGGTGGGAACCCACCTCTGGTTTTAGCCTCCAATCTTCATTGTATATTTAATCTGAGTAACGTGGTCTGGAATCTTTAGTTTGTGTGAAAATCAAGAAAATGACCATCCAATTGATCCTGGAAACCAGATATTGGGAAATATTGTGGGTGGAAAGGAATAATTTGATTGTGGTGGTAATAAAACCTCTTTGTCTCCCTTTGAAGCCATTTGCTCCATAGGGCAGTTTGTGGGAGACAAGCCCAGGGATCCCCAAGTGCAGATTTCATTCAGAGATAAGGCTCTTGTTTACCTAAGCGGAGGAACGTGGGGATCTATTGCAGAAAACATATGGTTGCTATTTAATTTAAGCTTTATCATTTTTCATTCTGACAGTAAAGCTGCTATACTGATGTGGGGAGGGAGCGCTGTGCATTGTACACCCTAATCCGAAATGAGGGCTCTCTCTGCTTGCCAGAGGAAATGTGATTCCAAAACAATTTGGGGGCAATTGTAAGATGATATGGCACAGAAAACCAGAAGCTGCTGTAACCTGAAATATTATTTCTGGACAGTATAATATTTGCTAGAAAATGACTTGTGAATACATGGCTGGCTGCCTCGCGAGAGGCAGCTTGGAAAAAAATGGAGGCAAATGCTCATTCTTCAGAACAGTCTTCAATCTCTCTTTTCCTGATATTACTTATCGCTAATTGTTCTTCTAGAGTCTGCCATTTCTTAAAGAAATTAAAAGGAGGGAGGGGGAGAGAAAGATTAATGGCCTATTACGCATAATTAATGTGATTGGAACATATGAGGCACGAGAACACGACCCTCAATACTTAAGGGAAATAGGCACAAATTTGTTTTTAGAGATTGGAAAGGAACATGATATGTTATTACTCGCCAGCACCTAAATTTGTACCTACTCTCTTCCTAGACTAGAAACAAAAGGTGGTTTCTGATCCCAATTTTTTCCCCTGAAAGCAGCTTTCTTCAATGAGTTAAAGCATAGTTACTTAGTCCCTGGTATCATTGGGTTGGGCCTCCATCTTGATAGGCATTTCTCATGTGAGGACAGAGAGGAAGACTTCCAGGTTTTATTTTATTTTTTTGTTTGTTTTACCAAGATTTATAAAGCCACCCAACTCAAACGGTGTGATTCTGGACAGCCATGTAAAAAGCAAATAATCAACACCCAACCCCATCCCGGACATAGCCGCAAACATTAAAATATAAAATGGCAACCAAATGACATTACAAAACTTTCCCTCAGGTGTCCCAAAAGTGCTTTTTCAAGAGGCCACTGGATTTTCTTGTTTTTTCTTTTGCTTCTCATCCAAGAAGCTTCTTCAGTTCTGACTGGATGGTAGAAAATGGAAGGATTTATAGCCACTCATAGCTGAAGAAGCTTCTTGGAAAGGGACAATTATGGGACAACCATGATCTGAATCAAGG
Organism: Thamnophis sirtalis; assembly: GCF_051295495.1. Classification (NCBI taxonomy): domain Eukaryota; kingdom Metazoa; phylum Chordata; class Lepidosauria; order Squamata; family Natricidae; genus Thamnophis; species Thamnophis sirtalis. The sequence goes on along the minus strand of NW_028261385.1, from coordinate 137,629,341 downwards.
GTGAAATCTAGCAGGTTTTGGAGAACCGGTAGCGGAAATGTTGAGTAGTTCAGAGAACCGGCAAATGCCACCTCTGACTGGCCCCAGAGTGGGGTGGGAATGGAGATTTTGCAGTATCCTTCCCCTGGAATGGGATGGGAATGGAGATTTTGCAGTATCCTTCCCCTGGAATGGGGTGGGAATGGAGATTTTGCAGTATCCTTCCCCTGGAATGGGGTGGGAATGGAGATTTTGCAGTATCTTTCCCCTGGAATGGGGTGGGAATGGAGATTTTGCAATATCCTTCCCCTGGAATGGGGTGGGAATGGAGATTTTGCAATATCCTTCCCCTGGAATGGGGTGGGAATGGAGATTTTGCAATATCCTTCCCCTGGAATGGGGTGGGAATGGAGATTTTGGAGTATCCACCCCCTGCCACACCCACCAAGCCACACCCACAGTAGTAAAATAAATGACTTTCACCACTGATCTGAATGCCTGGGAATCTCCATAGGCTCTTCCTCCACTGCTTCCTAATCCCTGGGAACCGGCATGGGAATGTATTGCCAGGTCTGAAAGGCTTGGCTAAAGCAGTGGTGGGATTCAAATAATTTAACAACCGGTTCTCTGCCCTAATGACCAGCTGGATAGGTGGGGCTCAATGGTCATGTGACTACCCAGTTGAGTGTGGCCAACTCAAGATCACTCACGTCGATGGGCGCTTCGCCTTAGCTGTTACAATATAATAAGGGTTAATGGGAGGGGCAGTTTCTGTAAGCAGGTCAATAAAGATCAGGCTAGAAACAACACCAGAATGTTTCCTTCCTGCCTTCCTTACACAATTAGTCATATAAAGTGGGAAAAAAAACCAAAAGGAGATTTCTTCCAACAACCGATTCTCCGAAGTGCTTAAAATGTTAACAACCGGTTCTCCCGAATAGGTGCAAACTGGCTGAATCCCACCACCGGGCTAAAGGTAAGCAGAGTTGGCACCTAAAGGGCATAAAATGTATTGTAGAGCTTTTGCACAAGAGTAGTGTAAGCAGTGTAAGAGACGATTGTAAAGATTTGTTTTCATTTCACTTTGTTTATAAAAGGTTCCTTAGAGATAATTTACCATGTGTATATGTGTAAACACATGAGTGTGCATGTATTGTCATTGCACACTATATTAGAATGGTTCAATTATTGATACAGCGTACAATCTTACTTGCTCACAAAGAACAGTTAATAATACGTTAATAACAATAACTTATTGAAACTACATGCCACCCCTCCCCCAGAGATTCCCTGCATTTATGACTGAAATGCACCCTGCATTTTGTATCAGGATGAGAAAGCTACTTTTTTTTTACTAACTTTTACTTATAAGTAGTAATAAAAAGGGAAAGAGGAATTGCTCCATTACTACCACTAATTCCATGATCTCGACTTACAACAGTTTCCTTTCAAAGTTCCAACAGCACTGAAAAACTGACTTATAATCGTTTCTCACACTTACGACCGTTGGGGCACTTCATGATCAAAGTTCAGACGCATGGCAGATGACTCATATTTATGACCACTGCAGTGTCCCTTGGTCACGTGGTTATCTTTTGCGACCTTCTGACAAGCAAGGTCAATGAGGATGCCAGGTTCGCTTAACAACCATGTTACTAATTTAACAACTACAGTGATTCACTTAACAACGATGATGAGAAATGTTACAAAATGAGGCAAAACTCACTTAGGAAATGTCTCACTTGACAACAGAAATATTAGGCTCAATGGTGGTCATAGGTCGAGGATCACCTGTATTCACCTGCCTCAAATAAAATAGTGGGTCAATTATGATAAGTCTTTCTATTTAACACTCTACTTCAATGGACAGATATTACACTCTGGCTGATCTCCAGCCTGGTTCCTCAGACTGGATTAGGGGAAAAGACTAGAGGAGATATAATAACAATGTTCCAGTATTTGTAGAGCTAGCACAAAGTCGAAGGGAGTCAAGCTATTTTCCAAAGCACCAGAAGGCAAGGCAAGAAACAATGGACAGAAACTCATCAAGGAGAGGAGCAATCTAGAACTAAGGAGAAATTTATTATCAGTGAGAAAAATCCATCAGTGGAATGCGTTGCCTTCAGAAGTTGTAGGTACTCCATCAGTGGAGATTTTTAAGAAGAGACTGGCAGCATTTGGTATAGGACAGGGGTCTCCAATCTTGGGAAACTTTAAGAGTTGTGGACTTCAACTCCCAGAAGCCTTGCTGGCTGAGGAATTCTGGGAGTTGAAGTCCACAAGTCTTAAAGTTGCCAAGGTTGGAGACCCCTGGTATAGAGTCTCCTGCTCATGGACTAGATGACTTTTAAGGTCCCTTCCAAATCTGTTATTTTATGTTCTATCTACAGCACATTAGTTGTCCCCCACCACCACCGAATTGTCCTATGTAAAGCTGTTTGCATTGGACTAGACCAGGCCTGTGAAACTGGAGGCCTGTGGGCCGGATACATCCCTCAAAGGCCACACCCACTCCAGCTCCGCAAAGGCAAAAAACATCCTGATACATCATGACACGGCCCACGATGAGATTGGGCTTGACAGCCTTGGACTAGACTGTGAAAGAGAACATGATTAAGGGGAACAGGGGTCTCATTCTGCGCCGATTAGGCAGGGAAATCTCTGCCATCCGTCTATTTTACGGAATCCAGGAATTCAGGTAAATTTCACTCAGCCCATTACATGTACTTCAGCTTGGCCATTAGCCAGCCGGGAGGAACATAGACAAGAGGTCTAATGAACAACAAGCAGCAAAGCTAGGTCTGGACATTCCCCGCAGACTTAAAATATGTAAGTGGTGCATTCAACCTGGCAACCCTAGCACATTAGAAATGCACTGACATTCGTTTGTCCAGATGTGTGTGTTGCTTTTAAATTCTGCAGAGCATGGGAAGAGATCTCCCGTTTCACCCAAGCTCCATTTTTCACCATCTGTCCTAGCAGCAGCAGCAGCAGCAACCAGTATATTTATGGCAGCGATATTATTACATATGGTAGCTTCATCAAACAAGCCGATAATCAGAGTCAGAAACAAGCTCCCCATTCCTCTCTATCCTTGGCCTTTTGGCTTAAAAGCTTTATTTTATAAGCCTAAGATAAGTCCTTTTTAGAAGATACGATCCAGAGAAGCAATAGATTTTTCCATTCCTTGATGTCTTAGAAAGCCAACACCGTGGCGATAAAAATGGACTGTGTGCTTTGAAACATCTCTATTTGAAAATGGGAAAGACAAAAAAAAAGAGAGTAAGAAACCAGCAATGTGCTTATTTCTCTCTTGACAACAACTCTCTGGTTCTGCTTCATCCACTCCTTTGCCAATTTGCAGTAATTTTCCCGTTTCAAGCACCAATAAAAGTCTCAACAGATTTAAAGCCTGCCATTAAATATTTCCATGTTTTGGAAGGATTTGATGGCATTAAATGTAACAGAATAATGGAGTCTCTAAGTAATTCCATTGGTAAATAATCTACAATTAGGGAGTTCGCAGACCAATAGAAAATAAATAGACGAATTTTGTATAATTAACCCAGTATGAAATACCTTTCTATATACAAGTGATAAAGTGTTCCTTTGGGCCACCGCCATGCGTGGAGGCTTTTATTCCTTTCAAGCGCTACATTCTCCGAGTGCCAAGTTTACACTAGGGAAAAGTATGCTAATAGAACTGATGGATCCCCTTCCACGCTGCAATCATCTGCGCTTGGGATGTTATGGTGATGCCCTTTGGGGAGGTAGATGCTTTTAGAGCCACTTCAGGCTTTAACCCTTGCTGGTGGGTTTGCAATGGAAGGCCTGTTGCAGAATAATACCCTTAACAAAAACTTTCCCTCCAAATCATTCACCTTCAGTTTCATGAGGAAGAAAATGCTACACCTCCATTAACTTTATTTTTAGTCAAATGCATTAGATTGTCAAAGCTTTGTTCCCTGTAATGTTAATTCAAGTAACAGATTAAGAGAGTTGGAAGGGACCTTGTAGGTCATCTAGTCCAACTCCCCACCCAAGAAGGAGATCTTACACCATTTCTGACCAATGGCAGCCCAATCTCTTCTTGAAAGCTTCCATGGATGAGGCTCCCACAGCTTCCGAAGGCAACTTCTGTTCCATTGGTTGATTGTTCTCACTGTCAGAAAGTTCTTCCTTATTTCTAGATTGAATCTCTCCTTGATCAATTGCCATCCATTATTCCTTGCCTGGTTTAGGGTGTCTTGGAAAATAGCTTGACCCCCTCCTCTCTGTGGTGATGATGAGAGTCCTAATTTACACATGTCTGTCTGAATATGCCAAATTTATGTAGTTACCCATCCTGCACAAAGTGATTCTGGGCATTGTACAACAATAAAAGAATAGATAAAGGTAATCCTCAACTTTTTTTGACTGTTCAAAGTTTCAATGATACTGAACTGATACTGAACTTAGTGACTTATGATCTTTTTTCCACACTTACAACCGTTGCAAAATCCTTGTGGTCATGTGATCAAGATTCTGACCCTTGACAACGGGCTCCTGCTTATGACAATTGCAGTTTCCTCTGTGTGTATGTCATGTGATCAGCTTTTGAGGTCTTCTGACAAGCAAAGTCAGTGGAGAAAGCCAGATTGAATTTAACAACCATGTTGCTAATTTAATAACTGTAACGATTCATTTAACAACTACGCCAAGAAAGGTTATAAAAGGGGATAAGTCACTTAACAAATGTCTTGCTTAGCAACAGAACTTTTGAGCTCAATTGAGCTCAGTCATGAACTATCTGTTCAGTTCAGTTCAGTTTATTACATTTATATGCCGCCCTTTTCCCCCGAAGGGGACTCAGGGAGGCTCACAACTCAACCAGGGAAGGGGAATACAGACAAAAAAATTTAAAAAACCAAAGCATAACAATGCATAATTTAAAAACATACAACAGTCATACCATTCGAGACGGGGGCAACAGCTCTTTAGCCCCAGGCCTGTTGGAACAGCCAGGTTTTAAGGGCCTTGCGGAAGGCCTGGAGGGTGGTGAGGGTTCGAATCTCCATGGGGAGTTCATTCCAGAGGGTCGGAGCAGCCACAGAGAAGGCTCTCCTCCGAGTAGTCGCCAGTTGACACTGGCCGGCGGATGGAATTCGGAGGAGGCCTAATCTGTGGGATCTAATCGGTCTAATGGAGGTAATGGCAGCAGGCGGTCTCTTTATCTGTATATAAAAACCATATTGGTGTGTGTGTATGTGTGTGTGTGTGTGTGTGTTTGTGTATGGGCCACAGAGCTCTTCTCACAAGCAGATTTGGAGGGATCTGCTCTACTTCAGCAGGAGAGTCTTCTCATTGGCCTCTTTAGCCTTCTGTGGCCATTTTGGGTGGGGCCAGAGGGACAAGATGAGCAAAGGGATATTGTATGCAGGAGAGGGTGGAGAGAGCACCACAAGGAGATAGGTAGATCAGGAAAAGTACATTTGTCTTCCGTGTTTTAAATGTACCTTAAAGCACAAAATATATAATAAAGAATATAAACAGGTGAACAAATCGACAGATTTACCTCCCTAGTTTTGCTTCTTATCTCTGTACTAAAATGAATTTGGTGTGTGATGGCACCAAAACTGTAATGTCTTCCTTGATAATACATGGTATATTTATATTCAGACAAAGGCAGTACTTGACAAAAGTAGGTTTGTTTTTCAAAACCTGAGATGAACAATGAGGCAATTTATGCAAACTCCCAGGGGAAGAAGTGAATTAAATCAAAGGGAGGAAGGCAGTGGTGGGATTCAAATAATTTAACAACTGGTTCTCTGCCCTAATGACCATCTGGGTAGGTGGGGCTCGGTGGTCATGTGACTGGGTGGGCGTGGCCAACTCAAGGTCACTCAGGTCGATGTTACAATGTAATAAGGGTTAACGGGAGAGGCAGTTTCTGTAAGCAGGTCAATAAAGATTAGGCTAGAAACAACACCAGAATGTTTCCTTCCTGCCTTCCTTACAGGATTAGCCCTGTAAAGTGGGAAAAAACAAAAGGAGATTTCTTCCAACAATCGGTTCTCTGAACTACTTAGAAAGTTACCAACCGGTTCTCCCAAATAGGTGCGAACTGGCTGAATCCCACCAATGGAGGAAGGGCAGTTTGTAGAATGTCATGAAGTTATGTGAAATCTAGAAGTACTAAATTTAGGTAGCCTGTAATGCAGACCTACATAGATTCGTGTAGATAACATGTAATCAGGTAGTATGTGAGATTACAAACCTCAAAGTTTGTCCATTCATTCATTCATTCATTCATTCTTCATTCATTCATTCATTCATTCATTCATTCATTCACTCATTCATTCACTCATTTTTCTTAACTGCCCATCTACCTTGGAACGGGGCTTTTCTATAAGAGCCAAGGTGGCGCAGTGGTTAAAATGCAGCACTGCAGGCTACTGCTAGATCAGCAGGTCAGCGGTTCAAATCTCACCGGCTCAGGGTTGACTCAGCCTTCCATCCTTCCGAGGTGGGTAAAATGAGGACCCAGATTGTTGGGGGCAATATGCTGACTCTCTGTAAACCGCTTAGAGAGGCCTGAAAGGCCTATGAAGCGGTATATAAGTCTACTGCTATAATCTTGTTTCCATTTTTTTAAAGGGGAAGCTATATTTCCTCCCCAATCTCTCAATCAATTTTCCATATGGCCCTAACTTAAACCTTTTCATTTAAGCAAAATCAGTTTTGTGCCAATTCATAGCAGTTAGACTTATATACCGCTTCCTAGGGCTTTCAGCCCTCTCTAAGCGGTTTACAGAGTCAGCATATCGCCCCCACAGTCTGGGTCCTCATTTTACCCACCTCGGAAGGATGGAAGGCTGAGTCAACCCTGAGCCGGTGAGATTTGAATAGCCGAACTGCAGATAACAGTCAGCTGAAGTGGCCTGCAGTACTGAACCCTAACCACTGCGCCCCCTCGGCTCTTATAATTCATCAGGCCTCTATGTCAGACTAAGTGGTACCAAAGATTGGGAAAAGAAAGAGAACATTTCAAAGTCAGTCTTCTAATCGGGAGCTACAATCAAGAGGTGGTCTGAATATAAACACAGTCAACAGAATACACTGATAAGCACTGCAAGTATCAGAGTCCCTTTAGATCTCAGGGACGAAGAGATGATGGTTAACTACCCAGCCATCTAACCCCACCCCATTATAGATACCAAACATATATACCAAATGTTTGGTATATCTCAGAACGTTGTAGTTATAGTAGCCATCACCTTGTAGCCAGCCATATTAATAATAATAGGCCTCCTCCGAATTCCACCCGCCAGTCAGTGCCGACTGGCGACTACGCGGAGGAGAGCCTTCTCAGTTGCAGCTCCGACGCTATGGAACAATCTCCCCGTGGAGATCCGCACCCTCACCACCGTCCAGGCCTTCCGCACGGCCCTTAAGATCTGGCTATCCTGTCAGGCCTGGGGATAGGACTTTACTCTCTCCCTGCCCGAATGCCGAGTGAATGTTGTGCTTTTATTGTTAATTATTTTTACTCACGTTTTCTTTTATGTCTTGTCTTGCACTCCCCTCCCTCATTATTGTAAGCCGCCCTGAGTCCCCTCAGGGAAAAGGGCGGCCTATAAGTGTTTAATAAAACCATAAAAACCATAAAGCGTATCCTGACCTGAGTTACCCCTACAGATTGACCACAGAGATGACTAAACAGCAATATCTAACTGGTCAAACATTGGCTTCTCTTGCCTTGCTTTGCACATAATGATAGCCACTCATACCAAACCAATAAGACTCTCTTCAAACCTGAGAAAGGATATCTATTGAAAAATTGCTTGTTGTCCTTTCAAAAAAAAAAGATTCTGAAGAGGTGACGCTGGAAGATTTGAAATCTCCCTCTACTAAGTTCCAAGAATAGGGTCTAAATTGTAGCTTGCTAAAGCTTCCTCTCATTTATTCACTTGAAGCCTATTTGCATCGTTGTTCCTGGAAATCCGAATTATACTGTTTATCATATTGTATATTATGCATTATACTAAAGAGCTTGAAAAAAGAATAATGTCCAGTGAGAACCTTGTTTCACCATGAATTTCATCATAGCAATAGCAATAGCAATAGCAGTAGACTTATATACCGCTTCATAGGCCTTTCAGGCCTCTCTAAGCGGTTTACAGAGAGTCAGCATATTGCCCCCAACAATCTGGGTCCTCATTTTACCCACCTCGGAAGGATGGAAGGCTGAGTCAACCCTGAGCCGGTGAGATTTGAACCGCTGACCTGCTGATCTAGCAGTAGCCTGCAGTGCTGCATTTAACCACTGTGCCACCTTGGCTCATGGAAACAACATCCTCTGCCAGCGACAGGCCAGGTTGAAGCAAGCAGAAAAAGTCACTGGAAATAAACATAGTTGTGACAACTCTTGAATTAATCTTTGTATCTTTTTTCTCTTTCTCTAAGTCCTTCAATTTCCTCCCTTTTTGTGGACTCTCTTTCCCCCCTCTTTTATCACAGCTTCCAGGGAGAGGACATGATACAAGGTTGAGGGCTGTAGGCTGCCCATTCTTTGATTAAAGCCCTCATACATTCATAGGGCCTCTGTTTTAGGTTTAATCCTCCTCCCCATCAAAGAAGATGCTCTCCTTCCTGTGTGCACTAACCCTGACATTAAAATATTCATTATTAACATGGCAAAGAAAGAAGGGAGCAAATTCCCTGTAGCACAATAAAAGGAGAATGCCAGAGAGTGAAATAAATGAGTGATGATCATCTTATGTTATTCTTCTGTTACCTAAGAAACTATCTTCAAAACAGAAGTCCTCATAAATGTTCTGGAGAAGGATCAGACGGTTTCTGCTGCAGAAGGATGCGAAGCGTATATGACTTGGCAGGAGTTCGCTTTCTAGAAGATAAACTGGAGTCTCAAGCCAGCATTCTATTACTTTTGACCTTGCAGTCTGTGGCTTCTAGCTGCACTCTGTGTTAGAAAGGAAGGATCCCAATGCCCTTCCTAACCCTTTTCCTTTTGAAATTTCTGTTTTCGAAAGTCTTACAGTAAACTTTGCTAGGGGTGAATGTCCCGCTCCCATTTAAAATTGGATTAAAGATTGTTCTGTGGAGCCATGTATTTAGAATACATACCCAGCATAGACAGTAGAACCTCGGGTCATGAATACTACTGACCACGATCAAAATCAGGTGCCGACCCAAAAATCCGCTAAATGTTGTCCTCTAGTCGCGAATACATCCTCAGATGGCGATCAAACACAGCCACGGCGATTCTCCCTTCCGCACCATTTACGTACATGCGCAATCAGTCTTGATTCCAGTCATGACCAAATCGGGTTACGACCGAAGTCCTGAAATGGATTACGGTCGTGATCGGAGGTTCCACTGTAGAATTTTCTTCTAAGTTTTCTTAGTAGAGTGATGCAAAGCTGCATTATAGAATAGACTACATAAAGGAAATAATATTCTTAAATAAGATTAGACTATTTTCCATCTCCTTTTTTTTAGGATTTTATTCTTTTTCTCCTTTTTGTGTCTTTTTCTTCTTCTTCTCTGGGTTTTCTTTCTGAACATGGATTCTCCCACAGAGTCTTTGTCTTACACTCTCAATACCCCACACAGCTAGGAAAGGGACAGATGAACCAAAGGGGCACCGATGATGTTATCTAACTTGGTAATGAAACATCTACAAGAAAACAATCAAGCTTAAAGGACTCCACGGTTCAACCCTGAGCCACAAATATTCTCTTGTATCAGATTGATAGCAATTTGGGCTGATAATTTCTAGAGCAGCAATGGTGAACCTTTTATGGCTCACGTGCCATAAAGGGGGGCACAAGTGGGTTGTCCACGGGCGTGCCACACCCATAATGCAATGTGCATGCACGCATGACAGGCGCTACCCCCATTTTTGCATGCTTTTTTCGCCTTCCCCAGGCTCCAGGGGCTTTATAGGAGCTCGGGGAGGGCGAAAAAAGCCTCCCCACCGCCCCAGAGGCCCTCTGGTGCCTTCAGGGACCTTCAGGCGGCTTCCCTGAAACTATGGAGGACTAAAAACAACTATATGAGCCACTTCCGGTTTGCTCGTAGGGTCGTTTTTAGTCCTCCAGAGCCTTTAGGGAAGACTCCTGAAGGTCCCTGAAGGTTCCGGAGGGCTTAAACTGACCCTACGAGCAAACCAGAACTTCCTGTTTGCCCATTGGGCTGGTTTTTGCGCTCCAGAGGTGTTAGAACGGTTGTAGGAAGGAACGGAGACGTCTGAGGTAACAGTAACCATTTATTCAAGCAAGAACGGTTTGCAACAGTAACAGTAAGTAGACCGGATAGCCTCCGGAGTTGTGCAGCCTTTTATACTCGGCTGTCAAACTGTTTAACCAATCGCCTCGCGTATGACAGCCCGGCAACCAGCAGGCACGTCTGATTGGCTAAGACGTGCCTGGCTGCTGCCGAGCTGTCATTCGTAAGTGTGAGGACTTATGAGGCTATTCAACAAGAGGCTTCAGGGAAGCTCCTGTTTTCGCCCTCCCCAGGCTCCTGTAAAGCATCTGGAGCCTGGGGAGGACAAAAAATGGCTTTAAAAAAAGGCTGAACTCACTCGTGCGCCCTGACAAATGGCTTCATGTGCCACCTGTGGCACGTGTGCCATAGGTTCGCCATCCCGGTTCTAGAGTATTTTTTTAAATTAAAAAGTAAAATCAACTTGAGTTTGACTTCAGTTTACGTCCACATTTTTCCGGGCAAAATGTTTGCCTTCTTCCAGTTTTATTTTACAATCTGAAGCTCTAGCCTGTTTGTGTCAAACTCGATTACATTGATGGCCACATCAGGATTGTGTTTGATTTCGGAGGGGGAGGGCAGGGGGGGCGTGGCTAGCTCGACATCACTCATGTCAGGGGTTCCTATGGTGGGCTAAGTGCTTTGCTGGTGAAAATGGGCTCCTGAGCTCTGTTTCCGGCTGTGACGGCTTCCTGCAACCCTCTGCCAGCAGAAATGGAGCTCGCGAGGGCTGCATGCACCCCTCGCGAGCTCCATTTTCGCTTGCAGAGGCACCACAGGCTGGTTCTTCGCTGTTTCCAGGGCAGCCCCGCAGGCCAGATTTAATAGCAATAGCAATAGCAGTTAGACTTATATACCGCTTCATAGATCTCTAAGCGGTTTACAGAGTCAGCATATCGCCCCCAACAACAATCCGGGTTCTCATTTTACCCACCTCGGAAGGATGGAAGGCTGAGTCAACCCTGAGCCGGTGAGATTTGAACAGCCGAACTGCAGAACTGCAGTCAGCTGAAGTAGCCTGCAGTGCTGCATTTAACCACTGCGCCACCTCAGCTCTTAATTTAAGCACTCCACAGGCCAGATCCGGCCCATGGGCCTTGAGTTTGACACCCCTGATCTAGCCTAGGCCTCTCTTAGTGGTCTTCCATCCAAATGTTAACCAGGTTGAGTCTTCTTAACTTTTTGAAACCAGCCAAGGGCAACAATGGACACTCACATGTGAATCTGTGAGTGGTGTTTTGGGTTTAAAAACAAAGCTATTCTTTGAGGTTCTCTACCATGGCACAGAGGGAGAAACCCATAAAAGTTTACAGACGAAGAAGAAAGATACAAGGGTTTTTTTCTTCATAATCCCTGAAATTCTGATGAATTAAAGAGAACGTATCTCCCCGTCTTTTGCTGACACTTGCCTAAAATACTAGCTGTTAAAGAATTGTCCGGAGAAAACTAATAAAAGAAGTCTAAGTAGGCTTCCATATAAGAATATTCCTCATTCTCCAGACACATTGGGTGGCTAGCAATAAATGTTTAATAATAAAAAAAACCCTCTTCAATATTAGGAGGATAGAAATGACAGTAGCTCCATTTGAATACTTACAGCTAAGTTTCAGGAGAGCCGAGGTGGTGCAGTGGTTAGAGTGCAGTACTGCAGGCTACTTCAACTGACTGTTAGCTGCAGTTCAGCAGTTCAAATCTCACTGACTCAAGGTTGACTCAATCTTCCATCTTTCTGAGGTCAATAAAATGAGGACCCAAGATTGTTGGGGGGAAATATGCTGACTTTGTAAACCACTTAGAGTGGGCTGTAAAAGCACTATGAAGTGGTATATAAATCTAAGTGCTATTGGTATTGTTATTCAGTGGAACATTGCTCAAAAGAATATCGCCGCACCTGTGGAGGGGAGGGTTTTTCTAATTTCCTAATATTAATATCTTAGGCTAATATCACACGGGGAGGATTGTTAATAGAATGCAACCAGTGCAGGATGCCTTGAAGCAAAGGATTCATGCAGAAATAATTTTGGATATGCTCAATCAAATCTGCACCCTAATGCTGACCCAACTCCCAACTGATGTATTATTCTTTTAAGATGAGTGGCTCTGCCTATCTCCAGCTGTAAATGTTAATTGCATGGCTGGCTAATTCTGCCTGACTTGAGGCTAAATCAGGTTGATGATATTTATTGGCTTTCAACTTCACGAGCCATTTATAAACATACAAAAAATAAGGTTAGGATGAAGGACTCAACAGAACGGGGTATATACATTTGCATAAACACCCTCTCTGTAATTGTGGAAAAGTTTGGTAAACGAATGCATCATTTCCAGATAAAGATCGGCAGTGTATTAAGTTAAGGGCAACAAATATGTGTTGCAAGAGAGTTTGCCCAAACATTTAGCTTAATTCAGAATCCGTCAATGTTAACATAGTAATTGCATATTGTTAATACTGGCTTGTATTTTTTTTTAAGTGGCCCAGACTGAAATTGATATAAACAAATGCCTTCTTGCAATGATTTTTCTTCATTCCAGTCTGCCTACTTTTGGCTGGGAGAACAGTGAAACTTGGTGTACTTGGTGGAAAAAAACCATGGAAAATTAAAGGAGGAAGGATAGCTTTATCACTGAAGCATGGGATGTAGGTTTAAAATGCCTGGATTCAACTTTCTAGCATGCAAGCTAATTCTTCAATTTAAGTAAATTGTTTTAATTTCCTCCAAAATCCATACTAAGGGTACAGGTGTGTCGTCCCCCCCCCCAATAGTCCTTCACCAATATTGACTTGTAAAATAAATGGAAGCCTTGTGCTTCTTATGCTAGGTAAAGATAAAGGTTCCCCTTACACATATGTGCTAGTTGTTCCCGACTCTAGGGGGCGGTGTTCATTTCTGTTTCAAAGCCAAAGAGTCAGCACTGTCTGAAAATGTCACCATGGTCATGTGGCCGGCTTGACTAAATGCTGAAGGTGCACGGAACACTTATCTTCCCACCAAAGGTGGTTCCTATTTTTCTACATTCTTTCGAACTACTAGGTTGGCAGAAGCTGGGCCAAGAAACGGGAGCTCACTCCGTTACATGGCACTAGGGATTTGAACTGCCGACCTTCCTGATTGACAAGCTCAACGTCTTAGCCACTGAGCCACCACGTCCCTGTTTCTTATGTTAGCATGAATCAATTCTAGAGGGTAAAATTGGATAGGTTTGAATCCTGATAATGACTAATTGGGCATCTCCATGTAGTAAAGAAATGCATTGCCACTGCTTTCTACAATTTATGCTGAATTTTCAATCCGAGTCATGGATTTCTTGGTAATTTCCAACTAAGACTAATCAGACCTAACATCTTATTAGGTTCCTCCCCCCCCCCCCCCAATCTTATATGGTAGATGAATGTTTGAAGTAGTCAGAAGTATTTCTAATTATTTCAGCAAATGCCAATGTTTATTTGCATTTGCAAAAATAGATGTTCCAGAGCAAGCTGCCCAACAGTGGTCTAAACCCTTCCTATCATTCCTGAAGACGAAGGGAATCAGACATACATCATAAGCACCGTATGGAAAAAGTCATTTTAACACTTGCAAACATCTTACATTTTTTCTATCCGTATATTATGTGCAGTAGACACACAGTAATAAAAGGAAAGCTACTAATGTTGTTCTTGGAACTTATTTTACATTCCAGGTTAGGGTTAGGGGTCTTCATGAACACTTGCCATTATGTTTTTTTTCTTTGCAATAATACAGAAATACTTTACCTTTGAATCATTTTCTTTAAAAAATATATATTTTGATCTCCCAGATTAGCTTTTAGCCCTGGGGGTTGGGGGGTGATCTCCTGATGATATATTAATCCTAATTTTTCCAAAAGTCAAATGTGTGGTTCTAATCTCATCTATACCCAGGTTAGGGTTAGGGTTAGGGTTAGGGTTAGGGTTAGGGTTAGGGTTAGGGTTAGGGTTAGGGTTAGGGTTAGGGTTAGGGTTAGGGTTAGGGTTAGGGTTAGGGTTAGGGTTAGGGTTAGGGTTAGGGTTAGGGTTAGGGTTAGGGTTAGGGTTAGGGTTAGGGTTAGGGTTAGGGTTAGGGTTAGGGTTAGGGTTAGGGTTAGGGTTAAGTTTAGGGTTAGGTTCAGGGTTAAGTTCAGGGTTAGGTTCAGGGTTAGGTTTAGGGTTAGGGTTAGGGTTAAAGTTAGGTTAAGGGTTAGGATTAGGTTTAGGTTTAGGTTTAGGGTTAGGGTTAGGGTTAGGGTTAGGGTTAGGGTTAGGGTTAGGGTTAGGGTTAGGGTTAGGGTTAGGGTTAGGGTTAGGGTTAGGGTTAGGGTTAAGTTTAGGGTTAGGTTCAGGGTTAAGTTCAGGGTTAGGTTCAGGGTTAAGTTCAGGGTTAGGTTCAGGATTAGGGTTAGGGTTAAGTTTAGGGTTAGGTTTTCTTGTCGCGGTTTCATCGGTGCGCTTTTGTCGAGTGTGCATTTTTCAGTGAACCATTTTGTTGTTGATCCCACTCAAAGCAAAGTCTTTGTGATATGCTCTTTTTAAAAAATATATTTTATTTTAATATAAACAGCCCATTTTCCATTAAACAGTGTGTCGTCTGCGTACAAATATTTTGTGCCAACAATTAAAAATTTACAATCATATTCATTATTTAATCTATTCTTAGCTTAAGTACCAATACTTTAAATATCTGATTCTATAACAATCCTCATCATGATTTATTGGACTTTATTAATTATATTAACTATTAATACATTTTCCATCTTTTACACAACTTCTTTTACTCTTAACTCTTAAGTCTATTCTTTAATCATCGGTAAAATGATTCCCAAACTGTATAATAATCAGTTTGTTCTTTCTCTCCAATACCCAATCTCAATCTATTCATTTCTGCACATTCTAGTCTTTCCCTAATCACATTCTCCTCTGTAGGGATCTTTTCACTTTTCCAATTTTGTGCAAACACAATCCTAGCTGCGGTTATAACATGGATAATCAAATATACATTTTCTTTATTTTTGTGATACGTTCTTAATGATCAAACAGGGTGCAGTAGCAAAATATTGAAAAAGCTCAGCACCTTTTCTCTAGCTATGAGAAACATTGACACAGCAGTGGTAGTAGCATTCTCGGGTTGTTAAAAGAATTACTTCATGTGATATTTTAGCCTAGAGATGATGTTTTTATATTGTCGGTGATGAGATGGTGGTTCAGCAAGGAATAGCTTCCTTCAGCCCTTCTGATTGATTGATTAATTGATTGATTGATTGATTTAGTTTATTTGTATGCCGCCCTTCTCCGGGAGGGACTCAGGGCGGCGAACAACTCGAAAGGGGAAAAGGGGATACAAACACAATACACATAATTAAAATACACAAGAGTCATACAGCCATACCAGTCGAGAGGGGAGGGGAACTCATTAACCCCAGGCCTGCCGGCACAGCCAGGTTTTGACGGCTTTCCGGAAGGCCTGGAGAGAGGTGAGGGTCCGAATCTCCACGGGGAGTTCGTTCCAAAGGGCCGGCGCTGCCACAGAGAAGGCCCTCCCCTGGGTGGTAGCCAGATGGCATTGGCTGGTAGACAGAACCCGGAGGAGGCCGACCCTGTGCGTTCTAACGGGTCTATGGGAGGTAATTGGCAGCAGGCGGTCTCTCAAGTACCCTGGTCACAATAATGAGATTCTCCACAATGAGTACTTGAGTATGAAATTATATTTCTGCCATGTTGGTATTAAAAACAATGCAAGCTAAAGCTCTTCCACCCCAGATGTAAATTATATAGGTACTTACTTTGCTCTTCTCTGTAAAAACATGTGTTTTTTTTTTTTACAGAGAAGAGCAAAGTATGTACCGTGTTTTCCTGAAAATAAGACAGGGTCTTATTTTCTTTTGACTCCCGAAATAAACACTGGTCTTATTTTCCAGGAGGTCTTATTATTTTTGAGGTGCAGGAGGTGACGAGCATGGTCACCTCATGGCTGCTGCTGTGTTTTCAGGAAGGACTTATTTTCAGGGGAGGGCTTATTTTAGCGCATGCGCTCAAAAGCCCAATTGGGCTTATTATCCGGGGAGGTCTTATTTTCAGGGAAACAGGGTAATTTACATCATGGAATTTCAACTCTCTGGCATCATTTAGATTTTGGAAAAAGAAAGGGATTTGCCCAAGGGCATCAAGAAGGGTCTCTGATTGTATAGAGATTTGCAACTGTTTCTTTCATTCAGAGGACTATTGCTATGCCACAATATGTGCTACCACTCATACTATTCTCAGTTGCAAAATGTCTGTTTTAAAACAGAATGCTATCCATGTGTGATTTGTGTGTTTAATATATGACAGGTTTATGACTAGTATGCATGTGGAATGGGCACAGTCCACAGATAAACCAATCTGTCCATCCCTATCAGGGAGAGAAAAAACACATCTTGCCTGGAGGGAGCTAATGAACAAAGTTATCTTCATGCTTAGCTTGCTACAGGGTTTAATAAAAGGAGGAGCCTTGAAGGAATGGAGGTTTCCAGGACTCAGCTAAATGAAAGAAGCACATTGCTCTTTAAAACACACATACCTAGATTTACGGACCACAGTGTATTGCATTAGGCCATGGTGTGCATCTGCAGAAGTTTAAAAGTGATCCTCAAAGACTCAGATTAATTCCTGGAGGTGTGGCAAGAAGAGATAAACTTGCTTGGATTAAAGCACAAACTACCGAAGCACCTGCAGTTTTCTGATCTTCCGGGAAGACAGATAGGATGCCCTTATCTAGGTTTTGTAACATTCCTTTTGCTGATCACAGAAATACACTTGGAAGAAACAACTTATCACCCAACTGCTTAATGAAAGGGTTGGCAGCTCATTTGGATGGATTGCAAGCCAATGAATGCTCCTGCTATTAAATTGGGGCATGGGAGGACCTAACAAATGTGGCAACTGATCTACTCAATCCCATTACAATTAAGCAATGAGCAGTTAAAAACTAAATAAACCCCATTTAGACTGTTAAAGAAAGAGTGGTGGTGTATTATTCTGGTGAGACATGAAGATCTTGATTTAAGTCTCCCTGACATATTGGTCACTTTGGGCTCCTTTGAGTTGCAAATCTGGTGTGTTATGAGCCAAGACTATCAGTTTGTATTTGGAAATCTGTCAATATTTTATTGTGTATTGTATCAGAAGTATGGCCCTGGTGTTGATGGATTTGCTGGTGTTTCTACCATTCAGTT
Source organism: Thamnophis sirtalis (assembly GCF_051295495.1). NCBI lineage: Eukaryota > Metazoa > Chordata > Lepidosauria > Squamata > Natricidae > Thamnophis > Thamnophis sirtalis. The sequence continues at coordinate 137,611,887 of NW_028261385.1, read as the reverse complement.
TTGTCTTTAACAATTTTCTCACTCTTTCGATGTATTGTTTACTAATCACATTTTAACCTGTCCATGCTTGATATTATCCAACTGTAATATGTCCAACCTTTTGCATTTTTATAATTTACATAAACACAACAACAAAAATATTATTTTTCATCCTTCTCTCTCATTTATACTGATATCAACAAGATGCTTGACAAAAGTATATTTTTGTGCAACATTGTTATCCAATATCATGGAATTAGTTCAAGAACCTCATAGATCTTTGTTCATTTAATACAGGGGTCGACAACCTTAAACATTCAAAGAGCCAAAAAGGTCCTAACCGGGAGCCCCCCATTCAATTCTGGAGCCGACTGGAAGTCTGGTTCCTCCACCATAGAGTCTCCTCCCAGCGTGGCATCCTTTCTTCTCTATCTGTCCTAACCGAAAGCCCTATCAATTATGGAGCTAATTGGTGACAGGAAGCCGCAGCAGAGGGAGGAAAGAGCCACTTGCGGCTTCAGAATTGCGGGTTGCTGACCCCTGGTTTAATATATGAGAAGTGGGGGGAAGCAGATGGGAGAAAGACAGAGATGGGTTCCTACCAGTTCACACCTATTCAGTAGAACCAGTTCGTCAAATCTGCTGAACCAGTTAGAAGAGGTTCCACCAGTGGACCCAGAAAGCAGGCCACACCTACAGAAAAGGTTCCAAAAATTTTTGAAACCCACCACTGGTCCTTGGATATGATTATTCTACACTATCATGCTCATATTTATAAAACTCAGTGCCTCTGTGAAAGGTAAGGATGACTACTGCGTTTGTGGTGCAATCAGAACATTGCGTGTGTTGAAGTTGTTTTAAGGCAAACCAAAGATGCCTTTTAAAAAACAAGTTTACATTATATTCTTATGCATGCCAGTGCTGTGTGTGAGGTAATTTAAGGTGGTTCTGACAAGTGTCTTCATATCCGGTCACATGGGCGGCAAGCCACTCTCATCCAGTCACATGGGCGGCAAGCCACTCCCACAAAGAAGGCCACACCCACAGAGTAGGTTCGAACAATTTTTGAAACCCACCACTGGAGAAAGACTATGCCCGCTATCCCCTAATCATCATTTCTCCATTTGCAAAAGTGCTACACATGCCCTAGATTATTTATTGGTTTATTTATTTATTTGTTTAGCACATTTATATGGCTGCCCAACATATACAGTACATGGGGATTCCTGGTGGCTTTCAAAATTAAAATCCACAATACAAAACCCATAAGCCCCACTGCCCGCACCTCCATGCAAGACAAGAAATGCAATCATACCAATCACTATTCATTTATTATTTCTTTACTAAGTTATTAGTAGTTAATGGTCTAGATAAATACAAGCGGGCTCAATATTTGGGGATCTGCCAGCAGACACAATCTTACTTTTTGCCAGAAACATCCAGCATTTGAATCAACATTTGTGTACCCCTACTGGACATGTGCTGCCCTGGTGTGTGTGTGTGATGCATTATAGTTGACTCTTTTTTTAAAAAAAAATGCATTAATCATCTAAAACAATGTGGAAATTCTCAATCCTTCAGGTCATAGCTGTTTTCAAAGGTGCTCTTCCAAAAGGCAACTGGACTGTTTTTTCCTTGAGGAAACAACTAATTTCCACTACATTGTCAAATTATTTACTAAGACTGTATTACTATTCTTCTTCTCATCCTTCCTATTACCTATCTCTTCCCACTTATGACTATAACCATGTTGCTTGTATCTTTACAATTTATATTGTTTTATTTGTTTCCTAGTACGATTTGATTGCTTATTAGTAACCTATGACTATCACTAAATACTGTATCTTATGAGTCTTGATGAATGTATTTTATTTTCTTTATGTACACTGAGAGCTTATGCACCAAAGACAAATTCCTTGGGTGTCTAATCAGACTTGGCAATAAAGAATTCTATTCTAAGAAGAAAAAGTTTTTTTTTTCTCATCCAAGAAGTTTCATCAGTTCTGATGGTGGGGGAAGATAAGTATTGAATGTTGAGACTAGATAGTGGGGGGCCATCAGTTTTTTTAACTTTGTTGCTTATATCCTTACGATTTATACTGATATTGATTGTTGCCTGATTGCTTATTTGTACTCTATGACTAGAGCCGAGGTGGCACAGTGGTTAAACGCAGCACTGCAGGCTACTTCAGCTGACTGTAGTTCTGCAGTTCAGCTGTTCAAATCTCACCGGCTCAGGGTTGACTCAGCCTTCCATCCTTCCGAGGTGGATAAAATGAGGACCCGGATTGTTGTTGGGGGCAATATGCTGACTCTGTAAACCGCTTAGAGAGGGCTGAAAGCCCTATGAAGCGGTATATAAGTCTAAGTGCTATTGCTATTATTAAGTGTTGTACCTTGTGATTCTTGATGAATGTATCTTGTCTTTTACTGAGAGCATATGCACCAAAGACAAATTCTTTGTGTGTCCAATCACACTTGGCCAATAAAGAATTCTATTCTATTCTATTCTATTCTATTCTATTTGTGCAAGGATTACTGCACAAAAGTAGAAAATCAGTGCTTTTCTTCCAAAGGCAACATTTATGTGTACTCCTACAAAACGTATCCACAAACAGCTCTCGTCTGCTCTGTTGGAATGGAAACAAGCGACTGTGTGTTGAACTGACACACTGGGTGAAAAGCAGCTGCTCTATGTCATCTTCACTCCTTGGAGCCAAGCAGCATAAGGAACCACCTTCCATCTCTTTGAAAGATGTTAGAGGAATAGAAATTAGACCACTTCTCCTGCTTCATATTAATCAACTTTGTTTCCCTTATGTATGTGTATACAGAGATATATTTTGAGCAGCAACATGACTACTGTGTAGTAAATATTTTGATGCATAATTTAGTTGCCGAAGATCTATCTTAACAGAACAAGGGTAAGTTTTCTCCTTGAGAAGAAAAAGCTGTAAAGGCAATGTAACTTGGGCAGATATTTGCAGGCTGAGTCACACACATGGAGGCAAATACTGCTTGTCTTGCGAAAGTATTCTTGTAAATCTTTAGAAACAAACAACGCCAGTCCCCCAGGACTGCTTGAGACATTCCAAAAAGCAATGGGCCCTGACTGTCCCTCAGGCTAGGTTTGCATAGAGCATATAGCATTTGACCCTGACTGTCCATAGATAAAGTCAACATTTCCCAGTGGCAATTTCTCAGATTGTAGGAGGACGTTTCTCAACAATTTACGGTCACAACGGAATGGAAGTATCAGAAGTAATAATAGAAGAAAACTGGTTTACACCGAATCCATATTTGATTCAGCTTACGTTAACAGGCTGTGAAATCATTCCCAATTATCTTCAAATAGTAGAAATGAGACAAATTATAGCAGATGAATGAGACTTAAAATCACTTAAGAGATTTTCAGTTGGGGGTGGGGGGTGGGAGAAGCCCAGTAAAAATGTATGTCATTGATAAATGGTAGAAGGCTGGTGCAGATGAATGAAGTTTGGGAAGCCTCCAAATAATTAGCCTAGAAATTCAGTGGCACCTCCACTGAATTAAGAATCTTTCTGAATTCTTTTCCCAGTGTGTCTTGGCAATCAGGACCAGATTCCTTTCTCTCTTTTAAATCTACTGTGACTAGTTTGAACATGTGTACAGGATTGTAAAGATCAGTGGTGGGATTCAAATAATTTAACCACCGGTTCTCTGCCCTAATGATTTCTTCCAACAACCAGTTCACCAAACTGCTCAGAAAGTTAACAACCAGTTCTCCCGAAGTGGTGCGAACTGGCTGAATCCCACCACTGGTAAAGATGCTAGATATGGCTTCCTAAATATATCTATTTTTGTATGTTCATTCTGAAAAATTATATTTCAATGAAACCCACATTAGGGATTTCTTATAAGTGACGAAGATGGCATTTGGTAGGAAAGCTGGGTTCAAATCTGTATTAGTTGAAGGTATGGAAAAGATACTAAAAATAACCAGGAGAAATGTAGAAGTAACTTTTTAAGGGGAAGGTTTAAAAACAATCCTGCAAGTCTGCTGAGAAGAGAAGATGTATCCCTCGGTCAGTAAGAGAAAGGAGAAGTTCTCAACTCCTACTTTTTCTATGAAAAAGAAACTCTGCTTATCTTGGCAAAACAACAACAGCAATCAAATGATGACTGGAAAAGATTCCAAACAAATATATTGTAAAATGATCGTATGGGACCACCTAGGTGTTCTAAATAAATTTAGGTGTTCGGGGTGACATTTGCTGCATCCTAAAGTATTAATGGAGGTTGCAGATGTAACTTTGTTTCTATGATGATTTAAGATTCTTGAAGAACAGGAAATTGCCCAGAGACTGAACAACAATCTGACCTGCAGAAATATTAATTCTGCTGTTATGGTTTCTTGTAATAGAACACTCTGGGCCAAAGATAAGTTACAGCATTTAATTAACAGACAGACAGGTCCTTGGCTGCAAACCGGCACAGACAAGCTTGGGCAGCAATCCAGCACAGATTAGCCATGGCAGCAATCCAGCCTGCCAAGCTCACAATAATGTTCTCCAACATTAGTTCCTGCGTTGACTTCTGCAAGAGGGGCGTGTGCACAAGCAGTCCTTTTATAGTCTGGAGAGGAGCCTAATGACCACCAGCTGAGTGCAATTACCTCCTGTAACTGCGCAACTGTTCCTGATGCCTATTAGTGCCGGGCATCCAGGAACAACTCACTGCTGGCATCCGGATCACTCTCCCTTGTCTCCTCCCCACTGGTCCAAGGCTCAGGTGCCTCGTGGTGGCCAACCAGCCTCTCTGTGCCCTGTTTGGAGTCAGAAACCTGTCCAGGGTCCTCCACATCCTCCAGAGCTGACTCATAGGGCCCCGCGCTGTCGCAGTCTGGTGGCAGTTCCAACGGCTCCTGCTGGGCCACAACAGTGAAGTGACTTCAGCTATCAATGATACATACAGTAGAACCTCTGGTGATGACCATAATTAGTTCCATAACTTTGGTCGCAACCAGATTTGGTTGTGACTCGAACCTAATTTTGGAAATTTTGCGCTTACAAAAAAATGACACTGAAGGGGAAATTGGCCAAAAAAATGTGAACTTTTTGGTCAGAACCCCTCGATTTGGTCGTGATCAGAAGCGTTCTTGCCCAGAGATTCTACTGTACTTACTAAATGAAAAAGTAAAGGAGTAGAGTCGAATAACCACTGACTAATTTATTTTGTTTTAATATTTGAAAGGCTGTAGAACAGCTAACTATCAGAATCAAAGCATTTAGTAGGCATATACATATACAATAAATGTATAATTTTAAAGAGCATGCATAAGTGGGTTTTTTTTTAAATCAAATTATACTACCCATTTCTTTTTTAACAAAATTGTTACCCTGATAAATGAAGACCCTTTGGGAATTCCTTAATTTCGGCTATTCCTCAGTTTATGTTCTTGTTGTTCAATCAATAAATTAAGAGGCTAAACAATGGAACTGTTAGATCCTGTAGATCATTGATAGATCATATTGAAAAAAAATGTTGATAAACGTTTCTTTGTCAAGCTAGAAATAAATAAAGATGTAGGTGCTATCATCAATAGTAAAAGAGATGAAGAAATACAGAATATTTAACAAAAGATGATACCAAACTGAAAAAGCAGCTGATGCTTAAGATGGAAACTGAATCCAAGATTTATCTTAATCTGTGATCTGTTTGCAAATTAGCCAACCTTATTTCAACATTTCAAAATGCTTGGTTTCAGAGCAGTATAGGTGAAGAGGATCGAAAAAATTATCAATATGTTATAATTAAACATTACCTAAAAGATCAATCCCATTGTTCAAAAATTATAAAGTGGCATTAATGTCATAATCCAGGTGACAAGGGATAATGGTACTGCTCTGTCTTAGTTTGGCACAAATCCATAAGAAGTCAACTATGTCTTCTAAGTGGTAGTAGGACGAAGTTTAATATGTTTAAACTATATGTGCATTTCTGCAGTCCAGGAAGATGGGAGAAAAGTTGTTGCCTTGTAATGAACTGCCAAGAGGGAATCGACTCATGTCCAACTAACCAGGCACTTTGCTGGTAGCCCAATATTTTCAACCTACTTTGTCTGAAAAGTAAGAAATTTAATAAGCATACTGTTATGAATAGCAAGGAACTTCATGGTCCTGTAGAATGTGACCTATAAAATTTGAAGTGAAGGATATTTATTTATGCATAAACAGATCACAAGCCTTTTCTTTCTTTAAAAAAAACAAAACCAAAGCTAGCGATCTCAAAATGGATCTCTGAAATTCAATTTACTTCATGAAAATAATCCTATATTTGCTCAGCACTGTTTAAAGAATTTCCACAATTAGTATTGCAAATCCTGTAATTCCTAGGAGGGCACTCCGAATGTCACAGAGAGATCAAAGAGATCCAGAGCTGAACAGACAGAGCTGAAGAGGGACAGGTAATCCAGTGGGGGATATAGCGATGATTCTCCACAAGCAAGAACTTTGGACTAGTCCTTAAGCTTTTTCCCTCCGTTGAAATCAGTGGAAGAAAGTGTGTTTGTTGGTTTCCTTGTACTGACCAAAAAAGGGTATAAAAGAACAGAAGAAACTGCATTGTACAAACATTTCCCTGTTGGATATAGCAATTTGTCCGTTTATAATTCCATGCCATGTCAGATAGGATTTAGATTCTAAGTTGATGATTCCCAACCAGAGATGCTTGCACCCCCTGGGGTACAAGATGATATTCCGGGGGATGCAAAACCTTGGATTTAGAAGTTTCAAAATTATAGTGTATATGCATAATTCAAACCAGGTATTTACTTTTGTAAGGGGTGCAAGAATAGTGAGAATATATCAGAAGCGTTCTAGGGGTGCAGGGTGTAGAAAAGGTTGAGAACTCCTGTTCTAAGTAAAGAAGAAAAAAGAATCTAGGTATTACAAAATTACTTAAAACAGCCAAATGCTATAAGATTCCCTAAATCATTATTTAAAAATCAAGATCAAGAATAACTCAGATACTCAAATATTTACTGGTAGCTATGTTAACCAATTCTTACTAAATAAACAGCATTCAAATGCAGATAGAAGGAGAGAAAGGGATATACCAGAGAAGTGAATAATAGTCTATGAAAGTTCATGAGACTGTGTTTTTTAAAAAAATTCTTAAGGTGTTGTTAATCTGCAACAGACTAAAATAGTCTGTTGCAGATTTTTTTTCTTTGGATTTTTTCTCTGGAAACTACAATAAAATTAGATTCAGTGGAACAAAGTGGCTATTTAATGCCCAGAACTATAAACAAGAATTGTGTAATTTCCATTGGATAACACAATTTTTTTTTTACATAAGCCATTTGAAATGAAGACCATCTTTTAAAAATTAAACCTTAATTTCCAGTTCCATATTTTCTAAAATAAATAAAGCCTTTGAATATAAATATATCAAAGGGTGACCTAAAATCATGGAAATATAGTTTAGATTGAGGTAAAGCTCAAGTTCACATATTTTCCTAGTTATACCTGGAAAATGTCAACAGCTCACTGCCGCTTATCTTTAAAGGCAAATTCATGCAAATAATTTTTTTTTTTAAAAAAAAGGAAAAGTGTGATTAAGTCACTGGGAATTCTCCCTCAAGAAACCGTTGAGGATTACAGGCTAGCATGTCGTTATCATTCCTGGGACTGGAAACAAAACACTGATATAAACATAGTATCCAAACCACAGAACATGACTTGTTTAAAAAATTAATGTCTATGAAGTAAGGCAGGAAACGAGATTTATCCTTTTGGGATTTTTTTGGCATGAACAGTGAACTAGGCATCCTCAAAGCCTGTCATATCCTTCATCTCTCATGGAGCTCTGAAGTAAATCAAATTTTACTCAAGTTAAGGAAAGGGAGCACATGCACCATCTGAAATGTGTAGCAAACCTTCTGTTTGACATGGCATTAAACAGAAGAAGGCAAATTAGGCTGTGTTGCCTTAAGGATTATTGTTACACATTGTATGCCTCCTGCCTGTGACAGTTGGTTCCTCTCCATGAGAGAAGCTGAGCACAGGCTCCAACTGAGAAAGTTAAATGGCAGCCTGGTGGTCAATTTATTTTGCTTTTTTCCTTCGTGCAGAGCATTCTGACATCTTTGGGTGAATTGAAACAGGAGTTGACTGTTTCTCAAAATTCTGAATTCATCCATAAGGGAGGGTAGAAACTTTGGAATCAAGGAATGAACGGAGAGAGAACGCAAGAGGAAGAGAAAGTTCATTGACCCTTAGAACATTAGCCCTGGGAGTCCTCGTCAGTCTGGGATCCATTGTCAGTCAATTTAACCTGTACGGTTAAATTGACTGACAATGGATCAATTTAAACATACTGAATTATCAACATACGGAATTGGAATCATTCCTCTCAAGCCATGTGCATTGCAGGATATAGATACATTATAATAGAATAATAGAACAGAATAACACAGTTGGAAGGGACCTTGGAGATTTTCTAGTCCAACCCCTTGCTCAGGTAGAAAACCCTATAGAATTTGAGACAAATGGTTGTCCAATCTCTTTTTTAAAAATCCAGTGTTGGAGCATCCACAACTTCTGGAAGCAAGTTGTTCCACTGATTAATTGTTCTCACCGTCAGGAGATTTCTCCTTAGTTCTAGGTTGCTTCTCTTCTTCATTAGTTTCCATCCGTTGTTTCTTGTCCTGCCCTCAAGTTCTTTGGAGAATTATCACTGGCAGAAACTCATCCAACCTTTGCTTCAGTGAAAATGCATCCTTCATTGTCCAAAGCAACCTGGGACTACTAACGAACAGCTTTATATCATTAAGTAAGGTCTTCAACATTTGGCTGAATTATTCTGGCTGAAACTTCTAACCCATTCCCCCCACTCTTTGCTGGAGCACTAGAAAACCAATTTTCTCGCCACAAGAAGGCTTAAGAATCAAGAGCATAAGTGCTTTCTAAAAACTGATTCATCAGTTTAGCAAATAGTCATTGGCTTTATCAGCTGCATCCATATGCTTTTAGGAATCACAAATTACAGAGAATTTAAAGGATGACTTATTTTTCCCTATCTCACAGATTACTCTTCATTTGTAAGCATCCTACAGGCTGATAACTGCTTAGTTATCCAATAAAGACCAATAAAGGGTCTTTTCTCCCATCAAGAGCCGCGGTGGCACAGTGGTTAGAATGGTGTATTGCAGGCTAACTCTGCCAACTTCCAGCAGTTCGATCCTGATGGGCTCAAGTTTCACTCAGCCTTCCATCCTTTCCGATGTCAGTAAAATGAGGACCCTGATTGTTGGGGAAAATATGTTGACTCTGTAAACGACTTAGAGAGGGTTGTAAAGTACTATGAGGGAATATATAAGTTAAGTGCTATTGCTATCATAATTTTGAATCCTCAAAAGTTGCAGATTATGAGACATATCAATTAATGATGGAGGGCACCCATCTGGATTTGGTTTGGTTAAGGTGCCAATATATCTATATGCTGGTACTTACGTAGATTTCATATTCATGTCATAGGAGGAGGGAATGATCTATAAAGCTATCCTCCAAAGTACATCCTTAGATGCATACATGATTATTGTTAGCATCTTCTTAGCATTGTTAAAAGAAAAATAGTACAGCCATGCACACGTAACACACCCACACCAAGATTCACAAAAAACGGTATGCCAATACGATTTTTCTCTGTAAACACATTTTGGTAGGTATGTGTTATTGAAATCTAATAAAACATGAGGATGATATGGTCTTATGTATTTGTACAGAAGGAAACACAATTTGACAAGCAATTGCCTAGAATCCAATTGTAAGTGACCAAAAATGGCCAAAGCCCAGGTGAGGTAGTCTGCAGCTGTTTCCATGCAAGTTCTAGTGGCTCTTTTTAAAACACACAAACACACACACACATTTTTCTTTTGCATTTTTTTAATCCAGGAAAAGCAAACCACAAAGAACAGTAGGAGCAAAATTCCTTGCAGAATTCTTTTTCCACCCTAGATCACAACTGAAGCCCATCCTAGTCCAGAGGGAGGGAATAGATTTGTTGGCCTTTCTACTGAATTTGATGGGTTGGGAGTTACTTAGGACTGTGTTTAACTTGGCCTGATGTTGTGTCAGCATTGTGGGTATCTCCCAAAGCTGAGGTTTGAATGTGATGTTTAATCAGCAACTCCCTTAGCCTGTCTCTTCTCCAACTATCACCACCACCCTTGCTTGGCTGTTCCATTAGCATAAATCACTGGTTGCTAGCAGATCTTGGAGCCAACCAAGAGATAGTTTCTGTTGGCAGGAGTGTGTTGGGTCTTATCCTAACCTCCTTCAAGCTGGCGCATTTTCAAAGTAGGATTCTACTCTTTGCCCTTAAAATGTACTGCTTTTAAACTGTGCGCAGTCCTGCCTCCCCTAAGGAATTCTTAGCACCTCTGATTAAGCTGCAAAAATGTTGTGTAAGAGTCAGATGAGCCAATATTCCATTTTTATCTATGTTCTGAACATAGTAAGATTAATAAACAAAGTGGTGGCTTTATGGCAAATGGACACCTCCACTGGGAATCAGATAGCAACCAGCAGATGGTTATTATAACAACTGACTTCAAGCAACCATTTCCAGCAATTATCCAAATCTTTACTGACGTTTGAGGGTAGGCATGATTTGTTATACAATATTAGATAGCACGAATTGGCATGCTTCGTGACATTCGGTTCCTTCAGTTTCTCAGGACACTGGATAAAGACTTTTGCCAATTGAGATGAGAAGTTGATTAAGTTTCTGAAAAACATGCAATCAACTTTTTCATCAGAATTTTACAGTTCGTTACACTTGTTTTATGCCACGAATAACTTCATGATTTTGTTATGAGTTAAAATCAGGATAACAGAACTTGAGATGCTCATTGTGTCCTTTGTGTGTGTGTGTGTGTGTGTGTGTGTGTAGAAGAGGGAGAATGGGTGTGGTGTGTGCTAAGAATGTGTGGCTAGCTGGGAAGCTTCCCAAAGCACCAGTTAAGTGGGGACATGTAGAAGTGTTAGAGCAGTGTTTCTCAACCTTGGCAACTTGAAGATGTCCGGACTTCAACTCCCAGAATTCCCCAGCCAGCATTCGCTGGCTGGGGAATTCTGGGAGTTGAAGTCCAGACATCTTCAAGTTGCTAAGGTTGAGAAACACTGTATTAGAGTATCTTGATAGCTAGCAGAAACTGCTAGTGTGGAACAAGAGGTGGGCATTTCTCCAGAACTAGCCCCTTTCAAATAAAGAGAAGATAATGTAAGCTTAGCAGCCACTGAATACTTAGACAAAGGCCTCACTCACCCCTTCTCATTCTAAAGAGAATAAAAGCATTACATGTTTAAGAGAAAGAAATATACCAGGCACTATTGTTAGGTGAGGGTGAAGGTAACAATCCATAACCATGAAATTGCAAGGCTCATTGTTCACACATGAGCAAGCCCATGCCCAACTTTAAATCATTTAGAATATATTTGCTAAACAGTCAAACAAGAAAGATTTGTCATAGAAGGAATGCATACTTTAAATGTAGTCTTAATTATTTTACAAATCCAGCAATGACTGCGGGAAGGAAAGAAAGAATAGTGGAAATCCTGAGAACACAGTTTTGTTTATTTACTGATTACAATAATGTCCTTTAAGAAATGAACATGCACAAAAATATTCTGTAAATGTTTATAACTTCATTTTTTTAAACACAGTGTTGAAATTAATGTATCCAAGGGCTTTTATTTATTGTTGGTCAAAATAATCTGTAATCCCACCATTCTACTATAATTCTATACTGCTTTAGCGTAGAATTTTATTTCCCCTCAAAATAAGTGACATGTGACTGTCTCGTTCTATAGCTCCTTCTTCATCAGTAGTTGACGGTTTTGACATTTATTATCAATTAATTAATTAATTAGACTTATATACCGCTTCATAGGGTTTTCAGCCCTCTCTAAGTGGTTTACAATTTTTTTTTAGCAAATTGAGTCAGCAACCTGCCCCCACAGTCCGGGTCCTCATTTCACCCACCTCGGAAGGATGGAAGGCTGAGTCAACCTTGAGCCGGTGAGATTAAAACCGCTGAACTGCAGATCACAGTCAGCTAAAGTGGCCTGCAGTACTGCACCCTAACCACTGCGCCACCTCGGCTCTTCATGATATTGCTTCTGATTTTAAAATGAATCAAGTCACTTTATTCTAATCAGGGTCAATGATGGCACTAAGCAACTCTTTAAAATAATTGATGTCTGTTTTGATGACATCAAAAATCTTTAAAGCTTTAGAAGGGAGGTTTACTGGGAAGGTAAGCAGAATCCATATACAACTATCCTTACATTTCACTCCATCTTATTTATTTTTTTCATTCCCTGTTTGTAATCATTTCCCCCTGCTCACTTGCACTCTAAACACATTTTTTTTTTGAAAAAATGGGGCAAAACATTTTAATGAAATGTTTGGGACCGTATGGACATGATATCATAACAGAATCACGTCTTCTTCTTCTTGGGCCATATCCATCATCAGACGTTGGCAATCCTATTTTTATCAACAGCTGCACAAAAAAAGTATTGTTGATTTTTGTCCAAACCAGTCCTTTAGATTTTGAAGCCATGATATTCTTCTTCTGCCTAGACCTTGTTTGCCTTCAATGTTTCCTTGGAGGATTAAGTGAATCATATATTGGTTACACAGTAATTTCTCTGTGAGTAAAGAAAGGCAGTTCATCGTACTAACTTAAAACTACTGTAGAATCGAGTAGAAGGGACCATTCTGAAAGTGGGAAGGGAACATATTCCCATTGTTTAGATGACTGAGCAAAATCTTGGCTATGCATAAAATTGTTTTGCCCCATTTTTTTTTTCCTGTGGATGGACACATGGTTAGAATCAAACTGTACCTATGATATTATGTGCAGTACATGCCACTCTTATATTGCATTTATTTAACTTTAAACTAAATGGTAACTGTGGAGCATATGGGTGGGGTGCAGGGATTTAGGTGCTGCCAGCATTACTGCCAGTTTGCAACCCATTTGCAATGTGCACACGTGCAGTTCAATGTAAATTGTTCTGCGTGCATGCACAGAACTATTTACAGTAAACTGTGCATGCACAGTGACTAAAATCCAAAATGGTGGCAGCCAAGCAGCAGTGAGGAAACTGGTTTGTTGGCATGACAGGCCTGGCCAGTTCTGCGACCCAGGCCTGAATTCCACTACCGGTTCGGCCAAACCGGGCCAAATCGGTGGCAACCCACCTCTGCTGGAGTGGGAGGAAACCTGTCTCAGGATTGCTGCAGGAGATGAGTCCAAGGCTGGGGTCAAACACATCATCAGCCACAGGTCACTTCATGCCCACAAGTGATCTAATCAATCCACTGTGAATTTCTTATTTACTGCTAAATTGCTTTAATTGTTGGTAGCTCAGATTCTTATAGGGAACTTAAGCTTTCAATAAATCTTTATACCCATTTGAACTGCCCGTATCGACTGATTTCCCTGGCGCTTGAAAATTACAATGCATAACATAGAATTCTCAATTTACCTTCTCTGGTGAGGGTTTCTTCTGAGATCCCTATGGCTGGTTAGAGCCTAATACAAATTCTATAGAGCTTTTTAAATAAATGAAATGGGTCCCCTTTCAGTGCAATGTCATGAACCCTTTGCATTAAAGCTGCGTGACCCGTCAAAAGCGCGGACGACAAAAGCGCGATCGACAAAATCGCGCCTTTGACGTCATCACAGCGCGACGAAAAAGATCGAAAAATTCAAATAAAAATTAATAAAAATTAAATTAAAGCAAGCCGATTCACATAAAGGTAAGGGTTAGGTTTAGGTTTAGGGTTAGGGTTAGGTTAAGGGTTAGGGTTAGCTTTAGAGCGTTAGCGTTAGCGTTAGGGTTAGGTTAAGGGTTAGCGTTAGGTTTTTCGTTACTTTAACGGTTAGGTTTAGGGTTAGGTTTAGGGTTAGGTTAAGAGTTAGGTTTAGGGTTAGGTTTAGGGTTAGGTTTGGGGGGCTTAGGGTAAGGTTTTCGCTTTATTTTTACATTTTTCGGACTTTTTCGTCGCGCTGTGATGATGTCACAGCGCGCTTTTGTCAAGCGCGATTTTGTCCTACGCGCTTTTGTGGTGGAACCTTAAAGCTGAACTGAAGTTCCTCAAAACAGGCAAAATGCGTGATGCCTTGCTCCATTCTAACAATTGAGTACCGATAGTCCACTTTTGCTGCACTTTCTCCAACATCCAAGCTCAGTTCTAGTTCTCAGTCAAACAGCTCTTCTACGTGCAGAAGTGATAGTTGGTTCCAAAGGGTGACATTAATGCCACTGAATTATGTTGAGCATTTTTAGCATCATACCCCTTTTTTCTAAAATGCACCATATCTTAAGAAAATAAGATAAAGTTTATACCAATGACAGCAAAAAATATTTACACAGATCAAATGGAGAAAAATAATAACCAGTAAGCATTCCAAAAAACAAATGGAGTATGTCATGATCCTTCTATATTCTATGACAAGGAAGGAAGGAAGGAAGGAAGGAAGGAGGGAGGGAGGGAGGGAAGCAAGTTTCTTCCTGACCAGTCTTGTGCCAAGATAAAGAAGGGATGAGGGAAACATTCCTTCTTCCACTTAATTGTGATAATAATTAATGGAAGAAAGTAAAACACCAGGTTTCTGATGACTTTTTCTTTCAAAAAGCAAAAAGAAGTGAAGAGACAGATGCATTTCCTTCATTTTCCCCATTCAGTGAGGAGTGAAAGAGGTCTTATGAGAACACTCAGCTAAGTATGGGAGGCAATGCATCCCTACTCTTTCTTTTGTGTCACTGAAGTACCTGTTGCTCAGATTCCAACTAGGCATCTAGCTATATAGTCTAACATGCACAACTGCCTTGTTCCTGGCTAGTTCTGGCACGGAAAGTTAGAAATGACTGGAAGCCGGGTCTCCATTAATGAGAACAACAGGCCAAAGCCAAGGCCAAGGCCCTCAGTGAAAAGAGCTCCCAAAAAAACAGGACCCTGGAGAGCTCCAAATGGCTAAGTTTCTCCCCTATTAAAATAATTCCAGAATAATAGATAATAAACCATTGAAAGATGGCTGGGTTCTACACAATAGACAGCTCCACCTTCTCTAGAGGAGCTGTCTAACCTATTAAAGAGCCCTTATTTTGTATTACAACCCAAGTCTTCTGTAAATTTGGGAAGATGGAAGTTCCTCTGAGGGTTCATTTGCTGAGTCTGGTTGAAGCCTGTGGCAACTGGTTAAGCAGGTTTTCAATATAAACCTAGCTGACCTTTCCCCTTTCATTCATGTCTTCTGCTGCCTGTTGCAAATCCAAGATTTGGAAGTAATGCAAGGTGCATAATAGACTAGAACAGCAGTGCCAATCAACTTCAGAGCATTTCTTTAACAAAGCAGCCACAAATTAAGCATAATCTTTCTCTTGGACAAAGAGTCCCAGGCTAACATTCTTCCCATGAGGAATCTCTTAATGAAAGATTAGAGGACACCACAAAGAAAAAAAGCTAGAAAAGTAATTTTGCAAGCCATAAGATATGGAGGGAATTTTGAAAATAGCAAATTTAGGCCAAGGATCAGTATAGCACAGGCGCAATGCACAGATGTTCAGAAGAATGCATACACAACTGGCTGGGATTGTGTCACATGCCTATGCTAAGAGCTGCTGTCTAATTTAATTTTTCAAATCAGACAAATTAGGACTAAATTTGGCCCATTTTGGTCAGTGGTACAAGTGGTTCTCGAATTTTACTCAGTGACTTTAAGCTCCCCCTACATACTATGTGCTTATTTTAGATCCAGTTTGTATATATAATGTAAACTAATTCTGTCATTGAAAAGTGATGGATTTATATCAAATTTTTACAACAGAATACTGCACTCAGAACACCAATAGTTCTTTTTTTAGCAGATTTTTTAAATTATTTTTTCCTTCTACAACACCTTACAATCATTACATCAACATTGTTATGTTATCATACCTGTACATGTATATAATATTTCGCTTCTATATTTACATACCTTTATACACAGTTCTATATATATTTTGTCAGTACTCCTCCATTAGATAATTAGGAAAGGAAACCCACAAGATTCCATTAATAGAAATCAAGTGTACTTTTACTAATTATAAATGATCAGAAGCGTAGCATAGCAAAGACTGATTATTTAGGCACGAAAGCAAATGATATATAGAATAACCCATTCCCCACTCCTTGGCATCCCAGTTACAGTCCAATCATAATTCTTCCAAGTTTCAGGTGCGAGATAACTTCGAAAGGCATCACCAAGATGGAATGTTGGTGCCATTGGCCTTGGCGGGAACCTCCTCCGCATGCGCAGTAAGACAGGCAGCAGAAACTCCAGAATCTTCCTCCAGCACAATTAGCAATCCCCTCCCAAATACCATGCCCCCCCTTCAATGGCAGCCGAAAGCAGCAGCAAAGCGGAGGCTGACATATTTATATATAGTTTTTGGGCTTAATTAATTTTGTTCTTGTTTTGCAGCCATTTGTACCAATTGTTCCAAATTTCATAATATTCTGACGCTTCTTTATCTTTTAATTTCAGTTTTAATTTGTCCATCTCTGCACAATCCAAAGGTTTTTTTATCACTAATTCGTCCAAGGGAGTATTATTTTGTTTCCAGCATTGTGCAAATGCTATTCTAGCTGTGGTTAGCAGATGTGTTAATATGTACTTAATTTTCTTTGTATATTTCCCTTTGATTATTCCCAGTAGAAAGATTTTGGGTTTGTATTTTATCTGTTCTCCTGTAATTTCTTGCACCCATTTCTAAATTTTTGTCCAATATTTTTGTGTTTCCGGGCAGGTCCACCATATGTGATAAAAAGCCCCTTGTACTTTTTTACACCTCCAGCAGGTCGGACGATCAGCTGGGCCTGCCCTCCTTTCCCTGCCCTATCCTGTCCTTTATTTCATGCTTTCTAGCTCATCTCAAACGCGTGCACAGCGGATTTTGCTCCCCCCAGTTCTACTTACCGTTGCTGACTTGGAAGGTAAACAACTGAGCTTCTAAATGCTCCATTTTCAGCACTGTGCTCAAGTGCTTTAGGCACACGTGCAAAGCATGCATGCACCTGCCTCACTGAACCATTTCTTAAACTGGTAGCATCCCACCACTGGCTGCACTGTGCAAAAAGAAAAGAAAAAGGAGCCCGGGATGGGTTGCCAAGATGTGGAGGAGCCGAGGTAGCGCAGTGGTTAGGGTGCAGTACTGCAGGCCACTTCAGCTGACTGTTATCTGCAGTTCAGTGGTTCAAATCTCACCCGCTCAAGGTTGACTCAGCCTTCCATCCTTCCGAGGTGGGTGAAATGAGGACCCAGACTGTGGGGGCAATATGCTGACTCTGTAAACTGCTTAGAGAGGGCTGAAAGCTCTAATTGATCAGTATCAACAATGGGAAAAATTCAGTGCATTCAAATCTGATCATCAGTTCCTGGAAATGAATAAATCATATGCTTGAAAAGTGTAAATGATTTGGTGCAGAAAAATGCATTTCATATTTTTTTTAAAAAAAATGTTTTGAGTGCCAATGGAGCTGCGAAAACAATTACATATGAAAAACTCCATACTTAACAATACATCTCATAAAAATACCAACATATTTGAATAATTTTTCAGAATGACAACTGTTTTGTTAATGGAACAGTGAAATATTTTTCATTCACTTAAACAATATTGTAGAAACAGTGGTGTGGAGAAAGGATGTTCCTTGCTGTGCAGTGTAACATAATATGAGTTCGCCTGAGCAGGAAACCTTGATGATATATGCAGTTTTGTTATTAAAAGTGAGTTATATATTTTGCTGTACGGTGGAAAATTGTGACCCAGTATAACATATCTTCACATTGTTTATAACTTGAGGAAAACCAACATTCAGAGTTCCCAGTTCACACAGTAGGAATTACATTTATGTTGGCCAAATGTAATTTATGTAACTGTAAGGAACAATAAAACATGAACTTCATAGTGTTTTTTTAAAAATTTAAAAATAATACAGAACTTGTAAAATTGAAGAGCGTATTATTATAAAGGAAAGGACAATATCTTAAATGTGAAGCTCATTTTACGATCATAATTTTTTTTTTCCAAGGAGGTGAATCTTGTATTCCCTATTAGGTTTTCATATCCAGGTCAATATGCACATTAATTTTAATGTTGCACTGTTTGTGTCATTGATTAATATGATCTTATACATTAATTTAATTCTGCAAATATTAACGTGCCTCAAAATATTAAAATCCATTGGATTCCTTTCTTCATGAACAATCTGTGATTCTCCAAAATACCTTTTTTAACTACATCACCCTAAAAAAAATGAATAAAAATGCAGGTCACAATTGCTTAAATTTTAATTATTCCGTTTGCTCCTTGAGTATTGAAGTATTTTTGGAAAGTATATTCTTAGAGTTGTTTTTTTTTTAAAAAAAACCCTTTAGAAACTGACATATAATTTTGGAGAGGGATTCTGAGACTTCAGCAACTTCTGGCCAACTACAATCTCTGGACAACTAGTCCTCCTTTCTAATTTATTATTTTAACTTTTTATGTTAGCAACCTTTTATGACTCTGTGTGACTAGGCTACGATCTGTGCTTCAAAAAGATTTGGAAACATTTCAGATCTTGGGCAAAAACAAGCCTAGATAGCAATAGTTAGACTTATATACCGCTTCATAGGGCTTTCAGCCCTCTCTAAGCGGTTTACAGAGTCAGCATATTGCCCCCAACAACAATCCGGGTCCTAGATCCCACAGATTAGGCCTCCTCCGAATTCCATCCGCTGGCCAATGCCGACTGGCGACCACCCGGAGGAGAGCCTTCTCTGTGGCCGCTCCGACCCTCTGGAACGAACTCCCCATGGAGATTCGAACCCTCACCACCCTCCAGGCCTTCCGCAAAGCCCTCAAAACCTGGCTATTCCGGCAGGCCTGGGGCTAAAGAGCAACTGCCCCCCCCCTTCTCGAATGGTATGGTTGTTGTGTGTTTTTCCCTTGACTGAGTTGTGAGCTGCCCTGAGTCCCCTTCGGGGAAAAGGGCGGCATATAAATGAAATAAATCCTAATCCTAATCCTAATCCTACCATCTTTTAGCTGTTCATTAAAGATGCCCATGATTTTCCATGGCTCTGAAAATATTTGCAGCTGTGTGATAACTTTAATGTGCAGCTGTCTTAAAAGAGCCACTAATTTGCACAATGCTAATTTGCACCACTGCTATTAACTGATGTCAAAATATTAATTAGGGGCTTTATTTAGTCCTGTGATTATGTAGTTTATCACCATCAATCTCATCCTTACCAGTAAGCATTTTAGAAATAATTGCATACCAGCATAGGTCTCAAAATTGTGTAGTTGACATTATTGTTATGGAAATCCTGGAGTTAACAATTTAATTACCTTTTGCCTTCCTGCTAAAAGAATATTAATCACTTTTAAAGTAATATGATTGCACTTGTATACTGTTGCTTTTTTAATTTTAGTGTAAAAATAGGACAAGCTGAATATATTGATAGATAGTAGAAATACACCGAAGGGAGGAGCAGAGGGAAAGAAGAAAGAGGGGTAGAGAGGGTGGGAGAGAGGATTGGAGGGAGGGTGAGATGGAAGGGAGGGAGTGTATTGGGAGAGAGGAGTGATAGAGAGGGAGGGGAAGTAGGGTAGAGGGGAATGTTGGAGGGGAGAAAGGAAAGTTGGAGGGGGGTGAAAGAAAGGGTGTATGGAGGGTTGAAGTGGTATATTGGGTTTGTACTTTGGGGGGTATTGTTGACAAGAATGGCTGTGTTTATTGTTCAATGTTATACGGCCCCGGTTATGCACAGTATATATGTGACTGTATGAAATGAAAATGAAAATAAAACATATTTACAAGGGGAAAAAAAAGAATATTAATCACGTGAATTCATCAAAGATCTAGAGATAACGTACTAGTGGCCCCAACGACTCTCTAAAAGAATGCAAATGACCAGCTAAATCCTTCCATTCCCCAACATCCAGTCAGAGCTGAAGATGTTTGTTGGATGAAAAGTGAAACATCTTCAAAGGAAAAACCAGCCTCTTGAAAAAACTCTTTGGGACAACCATGATCTGGATGGCTGAGAATCTCCATTGACCCTTAGGAGTGGAAGAAGAAAGAGATGACACAAGGGTGTAGAATGTACCCAATAATATAATCAACTAGTGATTTGAATTCCAGAGACCATCCCAGCTGATTGGGCTGGGATGGTCTCTGCAATGTTTGTTTGTTTGTTTGTTACTGTTTGTTACCATCCTAGCGTATCCCTTGGTGTTCTTGTTGTTTGGTATTCATCCTATAAATCCTAGATTAAGCATGAGTGTACAAATCAACAGCATGGACAATGTTGAAAGGATTTGTGAGACGTCTCCATGGTCATCTGGACGGCATGACTAAATGCTGAAGGCGCACGGGACGCTGTTACCTTCCCACCAAAGGTGGTTCCTATTTTCCTACTTGCATTTGTACGTGCTTTTGAACTGCTAGGTTGGCAGAAGCTGGGACAAGTAACGGGAGCTCACTCCATTAGAAGCACTAGGGATTCGAACCGCCGAACTGCTGACCTTTCTGATCGAGAAGCTCAGCATCTTAGCCACTGAGCCACCAAGTTTTCCTTGGGTACTTCAGTGTCAGCCTGGAAGGCACAGAGAACCCAGCATTCTTTCCGCTTGCCTTCTCAGCAGAGGTGCTGCTCTTCGCCATTCCCCGATTCTATTAACTGAGAGATCCTATAGCTTTGATGGCATTCATGGAAGGTTTGTCCTTTTGTTTTACATTCTTTTTTCCCCCCTGGCTCTGTGGAGTTCCCCCTGCCCCCCTCCTTTCCTTCCCCTGACATCCAGCCTGTTAGGGAGAAAGTACAGTAAACATGCAGGAATGCAGAAGTTATGCTTTCCATATGATCTTAATAAAAACTTATTGAAAAAGTCCAATGGCTTTTACATACTGTAGCCTTGTGATGAACGTATACTTCAGGGTGTGCCTGTAAGACAAGATGCTGTTCTAACCGAAGACTGAATACCTTTGATGTTCACACTTACCTTTGATGTTCACACTTACCTTTGATGTTCACACTTACCTGGATCTCCATTCTTGTTTTCTGTCTCTCCCACCCCCTTAAATTACATAGGAAATGCTCTGTCAAACAACCCTACGGACATTAGAGGCACCTGAAAAACATAAACGGCACTTGAGTTATCGGGAGTAGGAGAAGATAATGTACTAGAGGCAAAGCCCACAGTACAAGGAGTTGGAAGGAGTAGGGGAAGAGAAATCCCCATGATTATTTTGCCCTGAGTTGTTTGAAACTTGAAAAATGGACACTCTAAATTCCATTAGTATGCACTCACATGCATGCATGAATGAGGGTGGGTGTTCACACATGTGCTTAAACAAACTTTTGGAAGGAGAAGCTATGGAAACAGCCCAAGAAAGAGGATCCTATAAGTGTCCGGGAGGGGGGCGCTATCAAACAGATGGCTGAAACTTGAACAGTATTATTTTATGATTTTCTGCCATATAATTTGCGTAAACTCCCACAGTAATGTGTGAGGTTCCTCTGTACAATCAATAAAAGCGTTCCTATAAAGATCTTTGCAGAAAACGGACCAATACCAATGCATTTGCATCTGGCTGCTTTGATCTGGATGGCTATTCCAGAAATCCACCCTCTTCTTATTGTCATGAATCTTGGATTACTTTGAAGAACTGATCAGATTTTCTTGAGCGGGTTTTATGTTACATTAAAACAACAACAAAAATCCCAAAGGCACTTTGAGAGAAAGAAACTACGTTACAGATAATCATTGGCATATGACCACAATTGACCCCAAAATTTCTGTGGTTGAGCAAGATATTTGTTAAGCGGGTTTTGCCTCATTTACAACCTTTCTTGCCCCAGTTGTTAAGTAACACAATTGTTGAATGAATCTGGCTTCCCCATTGACTTTGCTCATCAGCAGGGCATAAAAGGGGATCATATGACTCTGGGGCAACGCAAGCATCATAAATATGAACCAGTTACCGAGCATCCAGATTTTGATCACATGAACAAAAGGCCGAAATGGTTGTAAGTGTGAAAATGGTCATAAGTCACTGTTGTAACTTTAAAGGCTCATTAAATGAAGTGTCGTAAGCCACAGATCTATTGTACAGTTGATTGCACTCTTTCTGAGTCAAGGTTGTCAATAACTATTAGTCACAATGGCCAAATTTTCTTTCTCTATCAGAGGGAATATTCTTTCGGAACCCAGATGTTAGGAGAAGGATGAGAAGCTATTGGTCCTATGCTCATATTTGCTTTTCAGAGTTTCTCCCAACTTCACATTTATAAGGGGGGGGGGGGAAATCATTGAGGACAAAATTGTCAGATGTGCCTCCTTCAAAATTCAAGAAAGGAAACCCCCAACTCCATGGTTGTAAAGAAAAGGTACTTTTACTGAATATGAAATGAAAGCAGCGAATGTAAAGCAAGATCTCAGGTTAAAGGGGCAAAATTGTACATGTCAAAAGTTTACTCAAATCCCTCCCACCCAACAACCCCAAGCTAAATGTCCAATCTCCAGCCCCCAAAGGTGTCATGTGGGGTGCATCTTCAGGTGGCCTCATCCATCTGGTATGCAGAGACAGTTGACCTTGACCAGACTTAAACAAGTCCATTCAGCATGCGCAGAAGATGGTGAGAACAAAACTCCCTCCTCATCCCAAGTTATCTTCTCCAGCATGATTCCCCTCCCAAATACTAAAAACCCATCCTACTATGGTAGCCGATAGCAAGCAAGCAATATAGAGGCTGACTCCCCTCCTCCCCCTGGCCCCATTTCTACATTTACAAGCTTTCTGGAACCTTTCAGCCTTTGAACATTATGCCTCATTTCTATGGTTAAATGACGCATGGTTAAACAGGGATGATCCATGACTCAGGAATACTCACCAGGGAACCTACTTGGTGCCTTCCAAGTAGAAAGGACTTTTCATCATAGTTGTCAGGGTTCCAAGTAATAGATCCATTGGAAGCAAAACCTCTGAGGCAGGTGAATTCCTCAAAAAATAGCTTTGGTCAGGCCTGGAAGCCATCTTTTACATTGGGCCTTCTGGCCTGCCACATTCAATGTTGTGGAAACATGGGAGGTGGGATTATATGGAGTCTGGGAGATTTATAGTCCTAATAACATTCCTTTTTCAGAGAGTCAAGGACAGCTTGCCCTGCATCTGGAGAGGTATGACTAGGAGGCATCTCTAGTTGAGACAGAGCCTGATTGGGCCATGTGATGGACATGGGCAGGGACTTGAACTTTCTTTTGGCTGGGGAAAACCTGGAAGCTTTCAGATTCAGGTTTTCCCAGATGTGCCAATATGACATCTCTAATAAAATGGAATTTTGAGGAACTTCAGGCCCCGGAGTCTTCTTTTGTTGGGGGTGTTACTTGAAATCCTGAGAGCTTTATTGGAAATATAATATTGGCACATATCTGGTGAAAGCCAACTCTGAGGGGACCTTGGTTTTCACCCAATTCAAAAAAAATTCCTCAACCCCAAACAATCAGTCACATGGCCCAATCAAGGCAGCTGGTCTGATGACATCATTCCTCCTTTCTCCGACCATGTGTGAGAATGCCCCTGGTTCCCAAGCGAAGGCATTTCATTTTGACTACACAACCTCAGCTATTTCTAGCCGAGGTGGCGCAGTGGTTAAATGCAGCACTGCAGGCTACTTCAGCTGACTGCAGTTCTGCAGTTCGGCTGTTCAAATCTCACCGGCTCAGGGTTGACTCAGCCTTCCATCCTTCCGAGGTGGGTAAAATGAGGACCCGGATTGTTGGGGGCAATATGCTGACTCTGTAAACCGTTTAGAGAGGGCTGAAAGCCCTATGAAGCAGTATATAAGTCTAACTGCTATTGCTATTGCTATTCTAATCCCCCCTCCCTATCCCTCGCTCCAGTGTGGCAGCACTGAAGCTCCAAGATGGCTTCAGCCAGGCCAGCTTCTGGATTGACAATAGTATCTCTAGTTCATAGAATTGGATGGGAAGGGGTGAAGGACCTCAAGGAACTAGTAAGCACTTTCAATAGAAAACTGGGCTCAGTGGAGGAATGTTTGCCCTGGCTTAAGGCAATTTCCTAAAGTCTTTTCTTTTCCTAGCCTGAGCATGATTTCCTCCACCACCTTGTAAAAAATACGATTGGCGTGATCAGTCCCCACGTATCTTTTTCTAAATCCTCTGCACACCTTTGTTGTGGAGGCAGGGAGCACGCCTGGTTTTTCACCTCTTTATTTCTCTATTCTCCTTTTGCACAAGTAGCCAAATATCTGGTATAGATCAGACTGAACAATGTGACGCAGTGAATTCATGTGAAAACTATTCACACATGTTGAGAACATTTGGTTGATTTGGCAAAGGAGGAGTAAGACCAGTTTGTAAAATATATATATATATATATATATATATATATATATATATATATATATATATATATATATATATATATATATATATATATATATATATATATATATATATATATATATATATATATATATATATATATATATATATTGCTCTAACTCAGTGTTTCTGAACCTTGGCCACTTGAAGATGTCTGGACTTCAACTCCCAGAATTCCCCAGCCAGCATTCGCTGGCTGGGGAATTCTGGGAGTTGAAGTCCAGACATCTTCAAGTGACCAAGGTTCAGAAACACTGCTCTAACAACTTCCTATCCATCAGAAGCAACAGATTCACCCATTGGACTAGGCGGCATAGCAAAGACCAGCTTCCAACAGCAGAACAAATAGCTCAGCCAATTAGTCATTTTTTTTTATGAAGCAATTACAAGTTAAAGGAATTTATGTGAAAAGAAATGTGGTTAAAATGAAAAGAACCCTGGACATTTATTAGAAGGGATGATAGGAATGATTGCACCATCCTGGATTAGGCCTTTGCTTATCTTTATTGCCATATTTTTGCAACATACTCAAAAGCCATAGACTGGAGTCATAAAATACACACACACACACACACACACGATTACTGAAGTACATTCTACTTATATTCTGGGATAGGTTATTCCCAAAATGCCTTTTGACACATGCTCATGAGGATTCAGACTACATCTTCCATCTGGATTCTGAACATTCCACTTTACATAAATAATTTCGTAGGTTCTTATGATTGGGGCCATTCATCTCTTTTTAGGCTAGAACTCCTCTCCAATCTAATACCTCTAGAAATATAAGTACTCTCCCAACAACAATTGCCAGTTGTTTAGTAAGACTTGGAACAACTGCTAAACGATACCCATCCAAGACTTTAGAAGATTTCTCTCATTCTTCCTCTGGGCCAGAGACAAACTAGTGTAAAAAAATTGGTTAGAGAAGCATTCGTCTCAAACCCTTGGTTGAATGTATCAAAGCTGGAAGAGAAGTAGAACCACAGTTTGATCTCTGAATATATTTCCATTTTGCTTCTTATCTCAACCTGGAAAGGAAAGTCCATTCGGCAAAACATGTTCCAAAGGTTCTCTACTATTATTTTTTAAGGTGGGCAGCCATTATCCTGACTCCAGTGTTTTTATAAGGATGCCACAAGGCAGCTCCTTATTAGAAATTTAGCAGCACAGAGCATGACACAGGATGTTTCTCTGGCTAACTTTTGATTTTTAGTTATAGTTATGTGTTCTGACCCCCTCCTCCATCCAGTGACGAAAGCCGAGACCTGCTTAATGAGAATGTCCTTTAATAACAAGACCAGAATCTCGGTGGCTGAAAGTCAAGTACACAAATAGATAAGGACTTTGGCAGCAAGTCCGACAAACCTTGGCAGCAATTCAAACAAACTCTGGCAGCAATCCAGCCTGCCAAGTTAGTTTCTCTTTAGTCCAAGTGTTAACTTCTGCAGGAAGGGTGTGGCACAAGCAGTCTCTTTTATAGTCTGGAGAGGAGCCTAATGACCATCAGCTGAGTGTAATTACCTCCTGTAATTATGTAGTTGTTCTTGATGCCGAGTAGCCCTACAACGGCGTGCATCCCGGAACAACTCATTGTTGGTTTCTGGATCACTCTCCCTTGTCTCCTCCCCACTGATCCAAGGCTGAGGCGCCACCTGGTGGCCGACCAGTCTCTCTGTGCCCTGCTCTGAGTCGGAACCCTGTCCAGGATCCTCCATATCCTCCAGGGCCAACTCATAGGGCCCCTCGCTGTCAGAGTCTGGTGGCAGCTCCAATGGTTCCTGATGGGCCCCAACAGTTATGATACCCCAAATTATGTATATTTGATAAGACCACCCACAAGCTACATATTAAAGAAATCAACATTTAAAAACTGTCCCTTAGGAGAAATGAACCTAAGGCAAAGTTTCAAATTAATAAAGAAGCAAAACACTCATATTTGAGATTAGAAAACTAAGAAACTAAAATCATCTGAGTTAAACAGGAAGAGGGGAGTTAATATTGAAAGGATGGTGGTAGGTAAAGATTTGGTGAGTTTCTTTGGGAGTTAACAAATACAGCAACTGTGTTACAAAAGCAAAATCAAAGAGTTTGATGTCCCTCTATACCATTTTATTTCAGTCATGGGTGTCAAACTTGCCGCATCATGTGGCTGTCACGTGACATTTCATGACATTTTCCCCCTTCATGAAGCTGGGGTGGCGTGGCCTGTGCATGACACATCCAGCCATCGGCTGCCATTTTGACACTCCTGGTTTAGGGGAACAAAAGGAAGTCTAGCAAATTCTTTTAAATGAATCCCATTGTATACTATAGTCACAAATTAGTCAATGTAAGGAATTTGTATCAAAAGTTTGAGTAAACCCACAAGTAACAAATACATTTCACCATTTGTTGGTCAATTTCTATTCCTCGTCAGCCCAATAAAGAGCCGAGGTGGCGCAGTGGTTAGAGTGCTGTACTGCAGCCACTTCAGCTGACTGTTATCTGCAGTTCGGCAGTTCAAATGTCACCGGCTCAGGGTTGACTCAGCCTTCCATCCTTCCGAGGTGGGTAAAATGAGGACCCAGACTGTGGGGGCGATATGCTGACTCTGTAAACCGCTTAGAGAGGGCTGAAAGCCCTATGAAGCGGTATATAAGTCTAACTGCTATTGCTAACTGCTAACTGCTATTTTGGACTGGTTGATTTGCTGTAGAACAGTTCTATGTGAAACAAGGCTCTTAATAAAATCTTGTCAGGCTCTTGAACTTTTATATTTCCCTCTTTTTCCCCCACAGAACCTCCTGTTCTGTAAGTCTCCTGAAAAATCATTTCCTGAATAATCATACGTAGCTCTATTTTTCCACCATTCTCATTTGTAGTTTTATAGGAAAATAATCTTTTTTTTTCAGATATAGCATCTCCCTTTCACAACATCCAAAAGAATCAAGACATTTATGAGTTTCTTTGTAAATCCATCATAGGCATTCTTTTTGTGGTCACCTTTGAGTCAGTGTTGGTTCCTGGTAACTGCCTGGACAGGGCTGTGCAGTTAAACCACAGATTTAATAGCTCTTCAAAACTCTTCACTTCTGTTCGGAATTTCAGATTAAACTGTACCTGATCCTCAGCCTTAACGAAGTTATTTGAAAGATGTGGGTTTCAGATATTGGAGCCAGTTTTGGGGTTACACATCCCAAATAGTTATCTCCGAATAGTTCTTACTCTGACAGTGAATCCTATTTAGTAGGAATAGTGATTGTGCCTAATTCGAACCTCAGATACAACCTCAATATTATAAAACACTTTAAAAGGAACAAAGACAGTAATTCATTGTGACCAGAGATATCTTGCCCATATGTAGCCAAATGTATTAGAAAGTGCACATTGATTATACTTCCTTTATCTTGGACTACCAGATTGTATGATGTAGTCTCCTAAAACAAAACTACTGGAAACCAATTTGGGCTAATGGCTAAATTGCCAGACTAGGAACAGGAAAAATCTGTGTTCGAGTCCTGTCTTAGACAGCTGGGTGGTCTGGATACAGTTGTTCTCACTGCCTTAGGAAGAAGACAATGATAAGCCACTTCAAAAAAAAAAAAACATTGTTGAGAAAATAGCACAAGCTTGTCCTATAGTGACTGAAGATGAATCTATAGTTGCCAGGACTTACTTGAAGATACAAATATGTTGTGGCCCAGCAGGAGCCGTTGGAGCTGCCACCAGACTCCGACAGCGAGGGGCCCTATGAATTGGCTCTGGAGGATGTGGAGGACACTGGCCAGGGCTCCGACTCCGAGCAGGGCACAGAGAGGCTGGTTGGCCACCAGGAGGCGCCTGAGCCTTGGACCAGTGGGAAGGAGACAAGGGAGAGTGAGCCAGAGGCCAGTAGTGAGTTGTTCCTGGATTCACGTCATCGAAGAGCTAATAGGTTCAGGAACAATTGCGCAGTTACAGGAGGTAATTGCACTCATCTGGTGGTCATTAGGCTCCTCTCCAGACTATAAAAAGCTACTTGTGCACACGGCCCTCTTTGCAGAAGTCAACACAGAATCGAATGTCGCAGAACTTTGTATGAGCTTGGCAGGCTGGATTGCTGCCAAGCCTTATCTGTGTTTATTGCTGCCCAAGCTTGTCTGTTCTGGGTTGCTGCCAAGGACCTGTTTGTCTGTTAATTAAATGTCGTAATTTATCTCTGGCTCGGAGTGTGCTTTGGTGTGGAACGAGGAAGGGTCAGAACACAAATATATGGGTAGTCCTTGACTTGCGACCATAATTGAGCCCGAAATTTCTGTTGTTAAGTGAGACATTGGTGAGCTTCACCCCACTTTACCACTTTTCTTGCCACAGTTGCTAAGTGAATCATTGCAGTTGATAAGTTAGTGACTCAGTTGTTAAGTGAATCTGGCTGTCCCATTGACTTCACTTCTCAGAAGATCGCAAAAGGGGATCACATGACCCAGGGACACTGCAACCGTCATTAATGTGAGTCAGTTGGCAAAGCATCTGAATTTTGATCATACGACCACGGGGATGCTGGGAAAAATGGTCATAAGTCACATTTTTCCGTGCCGTTGTAACTTTGAATGGTCATTAAATGAACTGTTGCAAGTCGACAACTACCTGTATTTGGCTGTAACTGTATCTGGCTGTGAACTCTGGCTTTTTACTGCCACCTAATGATTGTCTGGATTTTTGCAGCCCAGCTTTAAGCACAGATACAATAAACCTACGGCTGCAGCATTGAAAAAGGATTCAAACTGTGCAGTGAGAGCAAGGACAACATACTGAGAGAGAGGAACTATCCCAAAGTCATCCAACTGCTTTATCCCTGAGCAGAACTAGAACCCAGGAATACTTTAGCCCGGTGCCAAATTAGCCCTTGGTGACAAATATTAGAAGCGCTTCATTCCACTGCTCAGTTGGAGATTGAGCACAAAGGTTTCAGACCTAAGCATGCTTCTTTTCTATCAGCAATGCTCATGTTCTCTAAAATTAGCAGACCTAGCATAAGGTGGAAATCAACAGAAAATCTTCTTTCTTTTCTTGAATAGATGGACCCCAAGCAAAGCCCTGCATTTTTTTTAATTAAAAGTTTTAATGAGTTTTACAATTATATACCTTTCCACTTCCCTCCCCCCCCCCAATCCCAGCTCCCCTCCCTAACCTCCCAGAGCAAATACAGGGTATAAACATTTAGCAACCATACACTAAAATAAATAAACTAACTAACTTTAGCATCGTCCCTCGCTTGTACTTTAACTCCCCTTTTGAGAAGCTAACTTTAGATAAGTTGTAACATTCCTTGTTCATTCATTCATAAGCTATCTGAAATTTCTTAGTCCCATATTTATTTTGAATATAATCAATCCATCTTCTCCATTCCAGCTTGTATTTCTCATCTGAATAGTCCTTGAGATATGCTGGTATTTTGGCCATCTCTGCTAGATTTGATACTTTTAACGTCCATTCTTGAATGGTAGGCAATTCTTCCTTCTTCCAGTACTGCGCCACCAACAATCTTGCTGCCATTGTTAAGTTCAAAATCAAGTTAGTCTCTATAACTGTACAATCTGTAATTGTACCTAACAAGAATAGCTGAGGAGTAAACTTTATCCTCTTTTTAAGAATATTTTGAATAATCCACCATATTTTTATCCAAAATGCTTTGACTTTTTTACAAGTCCACCATATACGATAATACGTAGCATCAGCACAATCACATCTCCAGCATTTAGGTTGTAAGTTTGAATACATACAAGCTAATTTTTTTAGGATCTAAATGCCATCTATAAAACCTCTTGTAAAAATTCTCTCTCAAGTTTTGGGCTTGCGTAAATTTTACATTTCTTACCCATATCTTTTCCCATGTTTCCATCATTATTGGTTCTTCGAAATTTTGTGCCCATTTTATCACACAGTCTTTAACTAGCTCTGTTTCAGAATCTATTTCTATAATATATTATATAACCTTCTTATCGGGAAGAGCCGAGATGGCACAGTGGTTAAATGCAGCACTGCTGGCTACTTCAGCTGACTGCAGTTCGGCTGTTCAAATCTCACCGGCTCAGGGTTGACTCAGCCTTCCATCCTTCCGAGGTGGGTAAAATGAGGACCCGGATTGTTGTTGGGGGCAATATGCTGACTCTGTAAACCGCTTAGAGAGGGCTGAAAGCCCTATGAAGCGGTATATAAGTCTAACTGCTATTGCTATTGCTATTGCTATTATATGCATTTGACTCTGGTCCCTAATTTGTTTTACTAAGTTATCCTCATTTTGCATAATACCAATTTTCTGGTCTTTTTTTCCCAAAGCCCTGCATTTTGTTAGCTGAGCAAATGACCCAAGCTTAACTCTGTACGCTTCTACCAAACTTTTATCCGATGAAGTCAGTGGCTCTCAGTAGGCATTAAACGTGAAGCTCGCCTTCAAAGCTGTGGTCATTTGGCATGTTAACCTAATCGCAGCAGGACAGCCTTATTTCTACATCAAAGAAAGAATAATTTCAGAGGATCTTTTCACTTCTCTCCCACGTGAATAATAGTTTGCCTAAACATGCAATTTTTTTTACATTCTGGATAGAATGGAAAAAACAGGGCTCTGCCACGGCTTATATAACCTGACCAGCACAGATGGCTTCTCATATTTTCAAGGGGATGCAAGCACATCCTGTTACACATCGATAATTCATTTCTAACTACTTGCTGTCTAAGAGCCTGTTCAGATAACATCTTGCTGGGTTCTCACTTGGGTGCTTTAATGCAGAACTGGGAGCCAGTGAACTATGTTAAGAAAAGGCAGCTACTATTCCTCCCTCCCCCACCCCCCTTAGCAAGCAGAGAGCTGCATAAGCTGCTCAACTCATCCGGTTTGTGCAATAATGCAGAAGCCAGCCTGGCTTCATTGTATAAAACAGTATATGCACCCGTACGCACAGCATACACTAAAAGCATGCACACAGGCCCTGCGTTTTATTTACTGTAAATGAAAAGGCTAACTCGCTCCTTCACAATTTCTTTTTCTCCTCTCTCAAAGCAAAATGGCTTTAGCCTTCCCCTGCAGATGTGGAATCAAACATCCAGCTTACCTGGAAAGATTGCTATCTATGGGGCACTGTCTTGAACACAACACTGATGCTGCCCTGGGAAACCTGGGAACATTGTGCACAACAGGATGTGAAGGAGTAGAGTAGAGTAGAATAGAGTAGAACAGAACAGAATATAGAATAACAGAGTTGGAAGGGACCTTGGAGGTCTTCTAGTCCAACACCCTGCCTAGGCGGGAAACCCTATACCATTTCAGACAAGTGGTTATCCAACATCTTCTTAAAAACATCTGGTGTTGGAGCATTCATGACTTCTGGAGGCAAGTTGTTCCACGGATTAATTGTTCTAACTGTCAGGAAATTTCTCCTCAGTTCTAAGTTGCTTCTCTCCTTGATTAGTTTCCACCCATTGCTTCCTGTCCTACCCTCAGGTGCCTTGGAGAATAGCTTGACTCCCTCTTCTTTATGGCAACCCCTGAGATATTGGAACACTGCTATCATGTCTCCCCTAGACCTTCTTTCCATTAAACTAGACACACCCAATTCCAGCAACCATTCTTTATATGTTTTAGCCTCCAGTCCCCTAATCATTTTTGTTGCTCTTCTCCGCACTCTTTCTAGAGTCTCCACATCTTTTTTTTTTATATTGTGGTGACCAAAACTGAATGCAGTATTCCAAGTGTAGCCTTACCAAGGCATTATAAAGTGGTAAAGGAACAAATTCCATCCCGGTTTCAGGTCAATTCATTCAGATATTTCCAAAATACATGGAAATTTCTACCAAATGCAGCTTTGGTGCATAGGAAACTGTTGTGGCCCAGCAGGAGCTGTGGAGCTGCCACCAGACTCCGACAGTGAGGGACCCTATGAGTCGGCTCTGGAGGAGGTGGAGGACCCTGGACAGGGTGCCGACTCCGAGCAGGGTGCAGAGAGGATGGTTGGCCACCAGGAGGTGCCTGAGCCTTGGAACAGTGGGGAGGAGACAAGGGAGTGTGATCCTGATGTCATGCATTGGAGCAGTGGGAAGGAGACAAGGGAGTTGGTCCTGGATGCCCGGCAATGGAGGGCTAATAGGCGTAAAGAACAGTTACACAGTTACAGGAGATAATTGCACTCAGCTGGTGGTAATTAGGCTCCTCTCAAGACTATAAAAGGAATGATTGTGCAAACGCCCTTTTGCAGGAGTCAACGTATTGACTCTGGCTGTCTGGGGGATTCTGGGAGTTGAAGTCCACGCATCTTCAGGTGGGCCAAAGTTGAGAAACACTGGTCTAGAGTTCCGCTGAAATCTTCGTGAACTCCAGTTCCAACTGGAACAGGTTTGATTATGAATTTAGAATAGCGGGATGACTCCAAATATGTTTTCTCTTATGGTACAGTCTGAAGAAGCTTCTTGGATGAGAAGCAAAACACCTTCAAAGAAAAAAGAAAGACAGCCCAGTTGCTTTCTGAAAAAGCACCTTTGAGACTTCATTTGTTAGCCAATTGAACTAGAGAGAGAACTTGTATTGAATGTTCTCAAAGGACCAGGGAGAGGGAAATAATTATGCTTTTGGTGAATCTACTCATTCTTTGCTCATCCTTTTGATTGTTTTGGAACTGTAAAACTGTAAGAGACGATCAAGTCTCAACTTTATCGCAGGAATTCCAATTACAGCATCCCCAACAGATAGCTATTTTTTCATTTGGAGAGAACTCATCACTTCCTTGTAATTGATTCCAATTTCAGACTGCTTGCTTAAGATTTTTTTTTGTGCTCGCTTCGGCAGCACATATACTAAAATCGGAACGATACAGAGAAGATTAGCATGGCCCCTGCGTAAGGATGACACGCAAATTCGTGAAGCGTTCCATATTTTTCCCTCAGTTATTCCTGTTAGGTATAACTACTGATTGTACAGTTATAGAGACTAACTTGATTTTGTACTTAATAACGGCAGCAAGACTGTTGGTGGCGCAATACTGGAAGAAGGAAGATTTGCCTACTATTCAAGAATGGACATTAAAAGTAACAAACTTTGCAGAGATGGCTAAAATATCAGCATATCTCAAGGACCACTCAAATGAGAAAGACAGACTGGAGTGGAGAAGATGGATTGACTATATTCAAAACAAATATGGGACTAAGAAATTCCAGATAGTTTTTGACTGAAAAAGCGAGGAATGATATAATCAGTTTAGAGTTAGCCTAACAAAAGAGGAGTTAAAGCTCAAATGAAAGATGATACTAACTTTTTAAAAGTTTATTTTAGAACATCTTTGTTAAAGATTTATACCCTGTATTTGTTCTGGGAAGTGGGGGGGGGGGAGAAGACTGGGGGGGGCGCTTGGGCTTGGGTGGGGAGATGGGAGGATGGGGGATGGGAGGTAAATATTTGTAAAAGCCGTTTTTTTAAAAAAAATCAATAAAAAGATTTTTTTTTTACATTCAGTTGGATTTTGACTTTCTATACCTTAAACCCAGTATTCTGTGGCCTAACTTCTAGAACACGGAGAAGAGGTTTCAACAATTTTCCCTCTGCACTATGTTTTCAATAGTGGGAAAGTGGGATGAGATATTTCCCTTCGATCCTTCCTTCTCAAGGCTAAGCATCCCCTTGAACCAGGGGTGGGTTTCTCGCCCTGTTCCAACCCGTTTGGTTGGAATGGGGCCGGCGGCGCCCTCGTGCACGCGCACAGTGCACGCATGCGTACTAGTGCCTGTGCGATGCTCCAGCTGCTCCTGGAGGATTGCGCAGGCGCTGTATGAATCCTGCGCATGCGTGGAAGCGCAGAACTCATCAAAACCGGGTAAGAAACGCAGGCGGGCGGGTGGATCCTTCAGCGTTCCCGGAAGTTACTTACTTCTGGGTTCGCCGACCAACCGGTTCGCGGGGACCGCCGCGAACCGCCTGAAACCCACCCCTGCCTTGAACCCTCTTTACCTTATAATGAGACTTGTTTAAGTCTCGTTATAGCAGTAGACTTATATACCGCTTCATAGGCCTTCAGGCCTCTCTAAGCGGTTTACAGAGAGTCAGCATATTGCCCCCAACAATCTG
Source organism: Thamnophis sirtalis (assembly GCF_051295495.1). Classification (NCBI taxonomy): domain Eukaryota; kingdom Metazoa; phylum Chordata; class Lepidosauria; order Squamata; family Natricidae; genus Thamnophis; species Thamnophis sirtalis. Next base: position 137,577,339 of record NW_028261385.1, on the reverse strand, counting down.
GGTCCTCATTTTACCCACCTCGGAAGGATGGAAGGCTGAGTCAACCTTGAGCCGGTGAGATTTGAACCGCTGACCTGCTGATCTAGCAGTAGCCTGCAGTGCTGCATTTAACCACTGCGCCACCTTGGCTATGTTATGCTACATAGGCCACCTGGTTGGTAGGATGCACACAATGGTACGTTGGCTTAGAGTCTCTAGGCTAGGGATCCTAGTGTGAACATACTTGAGATCAAACTGGGTTTTGGTTGTGCTATTGGCATTTTGGTCAAGATGTGCCAAATCTCTCTGCCACTATCCTTGCCTTTAATAGGGACTGCTGCAGGTACAACTAAGGCTAATACTTTAGTTTCCAAAATTTCATTAGTTTTCATCAAGAAAAACTTTGAAGAGTATAGATATAAGACTGAGATTTGCAGCATCCCAATCCACCTCTCACTTCAGTTTAATGAGGAAACATTGTTGAGTCTAATTTTGGGTTGTACATTTACTTATCATGTTAGTTGATCCTCAGATAACTAATTGGATAATCAAAATGTAATGAGCATTTCATCAAATGTTTTCCTGTTATACATCTTACTGGTGTATTCTTGGATACTCTGGGTTTCATCCAGGACTGTGGCTTTGACACTGACCAGATATATATAGTATGCTTCTCTTTATTGTGTGTATGTGCATGCGTGCGTGCGTGCGTGTGTCTGTGTGTGTGTAACTTTTTTGCTGATAAATGAAGACTAGTATAGATTTATTTCAAGCTATTTAGCTCTCGTCAGCTAGCCATACCCTTACTGGGATTCAAACCTGGGCTCCTTACATATTAGGCAGTTGTATTAACCTCTAAGCCACAAGTTCTCCACCTTTTTATCAGCTGAGCCAGGGGAGGGATTAATACAACTGCCTAATATGTAAGCAGCACAAGTTTGAATCCCAACAAAGGTATGGCTAGCTGAAGAGAGCTAAATAGCTTGAAATAGATCTGTACTAGTCTCTCTTCATTTATTTATCAGCAAAAATGTAACACAAAATGGTCTGTTGTGTAAGCAACTGCCTGGAAGGCTCCTGGAGTGGGGCTGAAATGTAAAAGGGAAGCAGTGTGCTCCCTCCCATATTTGGGCATACCAGGTGCTTTGATAGAAGAAGAAAAAAAACAATATATATACACTTTCTCACTGTACATTAGTTTATTAGTTACAATAAAAGAGTGTGTGTGTGTGTGTGTGTGTGTGTGTACAAGCTGAAAAAAAACAAAGGTACATGAATTGCATATGTTCTTTATGCAAATTTTAAAATAATACATCAGATTGCATCTGTTCCATTTTGGAAAGAGTATCAAGTAGTTCCAGATTCAAATCAAGGGAGAAATTTGAAAGAAACTTGTACTTAAAACAGCCAAACTTTCAAAGTCATGTGCCAGTCCAAACCTCATGGAATTCCATATGGCCTGCAGCAGTTGAAGTCAGGGCTGATTAAATTTAACACAGAGCTTGTATTTAGCTATGGAATTCATCCTTCTGCTTCTGTATTATTTTTCTGGTTTGAATTTATAATTGTAACTTGCAAAGGGAACTCAGTTTTATTAAGAACTGAAACTGTTACTTTTATCACATGAAATACATTAGTCTCCAAAAGCAAGTGGGTGCAAACCTTAAAAAAAAAAACATGATTTATGGTACCTCCTGTGCATTGCAAGGTTTGTTCTGCTTTAAGCAGAGGGAAGTTACACTCATGCAAATAGCACAGTTACAAGGTGAAGCTACATGGATATAAAACTCAGCAATTTCTGGTGATATCTTTATGCAATGAAGACAATGAAACAATACAAAGGAGCTACATAGAGAGCTATTTTGTAATGCAATTTATTTCTATTTCATTTTGACTGGAATAAATTGTTCTGCTCCATGAAGGTTTAATGCTTACTGCACTAATCACACCCAAGTGATTTTTAAACCTTGGAAATAAAGGCTGCATATAAAAGTGCAAGTAAATACAATTTTGTTGCCAAAGCCAGTGAATGTCTAGCAATCTGCAAGTTAGATTATAAAAATTTATTTTATCTTGTGTTTTGACATTAGCATAGACTTGGAAATTTAAAAAAGGAATACTGTAGAATATTGGAAAAAAATCCCGAAACCTAAGTCTGGATAAGACAAATTCATGTTTAAATACATTTTCCATAAATGCCAGTGCTTTGATTTCTAATTGTTACATAATGCATTATCAATTAAGAATTCAAGGTTCGCATTAGGCTTGGAACAGTGAAAATCAGAAAACATTTTCCATTTTATATGGTATAGCAGTAAAAATAGAGGTAATATCAGCAAGAATTTGCTCTCTATGTGGATTCTGGAATACAAATGAACAAGGGTGCCATATGCATGGATGTTTTCTCTTTCTAATCAACAAATTGTTTCTCCATTCTATTAATAAATAGCAATCACCATCATGTTAAAATAATGTTTGTCCAACTTTTTATGGGAAAAATACTAAGTGTGATCATGCACACTGAGATCTGTATTTTACTGAATTTTATAGTAGTTTGCAATTTTTTAAAAAAATCCATGCTATAGTTTATACATTAAAGCAGGTGTGTCAAACTCACGGCCCGTGGGCTGAATGCATCACCGCCTGGCCACGCCCACCCCCATTTTAGTGAAAGCCGAGGTGGCGCAGTGGTTAGAGTGCAGTACTGCAGGCCACTTCAGCTGACTGTTATCTGCAGTTCGGCGGTTCAAATCTCACCGGCTCAAGGTTGACTCAGCCTTCCATCCTTCCGAGGTGGGTGAAATGAGGACCCAGACTGTGGGGGCAATAATGCTGACTCTGTAAACCGCTTAGAGAGGGCTGAAAGCCCTATGAAGCGGTATATAAGTCTAACTGCTATTGCTATTGCTAAAGGGGGAAAAGGCACGATACATCACATGACAATGTGACAGTGCGAGTTTGACACGCCTGCATTAAAGGAAAACATACTGTAAATATATTCAAGAAAAGTATGTACCCAAAGGAAAGACTGTATGGAATGATTGCTCAGAAAAATGAATACATTTAAGGAAGTCATAGAATAATGAATGCAATGAGAAAAGAGCGCGACAATGAACACTTTTTCAAATATTACCAATCTGCATTATAATTATTATGGCTCATTGCAAAGTCAGCTAGATTTTTACACTAGATTTGGCATTTTTATCCACCTGTGGAGGCAGGGACCTGGGTTAGGCAGTTATTATTGCTGTCATTATTACTATTATTAAATGCGAAGTGATAATCTTTACCGAGGTCGATTCATCACATGCTGGAAAATATTCACAGAGATATATGAGTGATAAAGTATTCAATATAAGCAGATGCCACCAATCTGCATTCCCCTTTGTAAATTCTGGTCTGGAGTTCTATCAAAGCAGTAACTTGTGTTCATAATCAGAATTCAGGGACCGTGTTCACTCTCTGTTTCATTTGTAATGAGGCAAATCACCCATATGTGAGGGTTCCAGGTAATACCCCTCAACGAAAGAAGACTCCGAGACTTGAGTTTCCTCAAAGTTCCATTTTATTACAGATGTCATATTGGCATATCTGGGAAAACCTGAATCTGAAAACTTCCAGGTTTTCCCACCCAAAAGAAAGTTCAAGTCCCTGCCCAGCACCCACATGTCTGCCACATGGCCCAATCAGGCACCGTCCTAACTGGAGATGCCTCCCAGTCACCCCACTCAAGGTGCAGGGCAAAGTGTCCTTGACTCTCTGAGAAAGGAATGTTATTTAGACTATATACTGTATCCCCCATACTCCATATAATCCCCCCTCCCATGTTCCCACAGCATTGAATGTGGCAGGCCTGAAGGCCTAACATAAAAGATGGCTTCATGGCCTGACACCATACTTTGCAAAAATATGATTGTGTGAAACTTGTAATGTTTTAGCATTAGTTCCCCACTAAGTGTTTCAGGTTTCAGGTTTCGTTTTATTTATATGCCGCCCTATTCTCAGCGGGACTCAGGGCGGCTCACAAACCCAAGAGGGGAAGGGAAACACAAGAACTACAAATACAAGCATTTAAAATAACCAACAGACACACAATCAAGAGGGGAAGGGAACTCATCAACCCCAGGCCTGCCAACACAGCCAGGTTTTAACGGCTTTTCGGAAGGCCTGGAGAGAGGTGAGGGTCCGAATCTCTGCGGGGAGTTCATTCCAAACGGCCGGAGCCGCCACAGAGAAGGCCCTCCCCCGGGTGGTAGCCAGATGGCATTGGCTGGTAGACGGAACCCGGAGGAGGCCAACCCTGTGTGATCTAATGGGTCTTTGGCCCTTTAAGCTCCAGGGCTTGATTTAAAAAAAAAATACAGCTTTAAGGGTACAGAGAGCATTTTCCCCACAACTTTACCTTTTGTATTACTTTCATATATCCATATATCAATTTAAAAAAGCTTTGCCATATAAACTGAAGGTGGGCTTGGCCCTTATATTTGCTTCTCTTTATAGTATGTTTATTAGTTTATGAGCATTTGAAAAATATTCTACTTAATATGCATCGAGAATAGAACTTCACTAACTAAATTGGAATGTGTGGAACTGTTCAGCTTATTTTCCATTAAAATTGCCTACTATAACAATAGGAAGAAATTGGCATATCTATAAAAAACGAGAAGGAATTGATCCTTTACTCACTTTTTATACATAATTAATAAGGAGTGAAAATGCATGATAAAATGAAGGCACTAATAATCTCTATCGTAATTAGGAGAATTTCAAAATTTCCAAACATTGGAACCAGTTACACACTTGTTAGAGTATACTGGCAAAGAAGTGGTTCTTTTACGTTAACATGAATGAACTCTTCTTGAAGTGAATATTTTAAAAAAAAACATTGAATTCAAAGTAAGGAATTAACATGACATAGTAGGAAACCCTGTTGTTTCCAATGAAATGAATATGAACAGTATTAGGTTTGTACAGATCATAGTGTCATATGGATTCACTTGCTATTCTATCAAATTTCCAGTGATTTTTGAAAAAGCCACAAAAATGTTTTTTAAACCACATCAAAGTTTGCATTTATACAACTGTCCCTAATTTAGGCTTTAAAAAAAATTCAACTCGTATATTCTGGGCTGCATTGAAATTAAGGTTGGATTACAAACACACATACATACACTCAGAGAGAGAGAGAGCACACATGCTATGGTACCCCAAAAGTTAGAATTTTAATACGTGCTGCATTTGAAAACATGCCTATTTTCTCAAAACCCCAAATTCACTGTTCAGTCTTCCATGCAGAGAAACTCAAGTTCAAAGCTATAGGAAGACAGAAAACTATCCAATCTCACAATGTAGGCGGGCAACAAAGAAGGCAAGGTGAATCACTCAGGACAATCAGTTACAATACAATAATCAGTGATTGTATTCAGTTACAATAATTCAGGCTCAGAAGAATAAGTCAGAAGAAAATTGCTCAGGTGAAGACTAAGGTAAGCAACATCAAATAAATTCCGTCTTCAAGTCATGCTGAATTAGAAAGGTTTGATGAGCAGCAATCAGGACCTTGGATAACTCCCATTGCCAATTGCCCCAACAGAAAGATGTCTCAACAAAGAAAATTCATTTAGTTCAATGTTTTTCAAATGTGACAACCTTAAGATGTGTGGACTTCAACTCCCACAATTGCCTAACCAGCTGGATGTTGAAAAACACTGATTCGGAGTCCGGATGCTATCTTATATCTCATTTTATAAGCTTTATAATTTAACTGAAATGGAATGGAATTATTGGGCACTCCAACTTCCAGCAGAAGGACACTTTGAAAAGTGATTCTATAGAACCAGAGATAACAGGGAAATTTAAGAGACTATTCCTCTTGCCTTATTATACCACATCATCACCATCCAGAGGTTTGTTTACCAGGGGAAAAATTGTGCTTCAGGGAGCCTTCATCGACCATTTGTTTATCTAGTGTGACCTTCTGGCCATTTTGTAATTACCATGACTTGTGAACTTCATTAAACCATTGCAAGTGATGTTGACCATGATTATGAGGAACTGTGACTCTGCTATTTACTCCTTAATAACAGCATATTCCATTTTCGGCTGATGTGTGTTAAAGGAGAGCTTTCTCTGGATAAGCCATAGCATCAACAAGTCTTAAATAACCATGCTTTCAGCATAAATTCTATGACTATGAATGTTGCTGGATCAATGGTTAAAGCAACAGTAAGCATTGTTATCTACTAGATGCCGTTCGTTTTTCCAAGATGTGCTTTTCAACAGCTCCTGGTCTCCCCCAAGTAGATTTTGTTTCATTTCCTTGGAGAGAAGAGGGAGTTATCACCTACGCTGGGCTAAAATAATAACTCGGGTTGACCTTGTCTCCCCCATTTAAAGTTTTAAGTGCTGCAGCTGCATACTTTCTGATCCATCAACCTTCAGGCTACACAGATTCATTTTTGTAATACCCTGTCGTCATCGCCAGAACTGGAGCCAGAAGTGTTCAGTTGGATGAAGGGGGCCCATAAACAGGATCAGACCTCTTGGGCATTGGCAGAAATGACAAAGAATTATGTAGCCTATTTCATGTCAAGGAAAATAAAATGTGGCTTAGTGTGGGAAGGTAGGAAGGAAGAATGGAGGGGAGGGGATGGAGAGAATAAACAGAACTGCCAGTGGGTTCTCTATCCTTGGCGAATGGCCCAGTTATTCCTCAACGTTCTGCCCTTCAGACGAGCCTTTTTTTCTTATTAATTGGTTTTTTTCCCCCTTCGGGAATCTCTTCTTTCCTTTTCCTTCTCCCATCTTTCCAGTCCTTACATTTAAAAAAAAATAGAATAACAAAGCAGACCAGCAGATCGGATCATTGGAAAATAAAACAGTTTGTCTTGTATGAAAAATAAAGCAGATAGGTGAAGATTCATGCATCATAATGGATGATATATGGAATAGGTATCTGCATTTAATCTAGATGGCAAATGCACTTTTTGGCCGAGTCAAAAAAAAACCCACCCATGCTGTTGAGCAGAATCAAGGAGTGATAGTGCCATGGGTGCATGTCTTTGGGTGAAGCTGTAGAAGGGCCTCATTCTGGCAAAATGGGATGAATGTGACATGGATCAGAAAGAGAAGGCCTATTCATGTGTTTCATTCAGATCAAGGGTCTTGAGAAAAATGGAAGTACCACAATATAAAGATAAACAGCGATAGGAGTCTGGGGTGAACATCTCTGGAGATGGGTGCAGTGTCAACAGGTTACTGTGTAATCTAAAAATATTGGATATTTAGATTGCAAGGACAACATTAAATGGATTTTTTTAAAAAAATGATAAGGGTCAGAGGTGGGCTTCACAGAGGTTTACCACCAGTTCGCTGCATGTGTGCATGATCTTTCATGCATGTGCTTTGCTCACGCATGCAGTTTGCACGGATGGCTTTGAGAACATGACTAAATAGGATGGCATAGAGCTGGGCCAGGGACGAGCCCACCCGTAGGTTTAAGGGTGATGTTCCATCACTCGATGATCTAGTGATCATAGGGTAGTTCCAGCCTTCAGCAACTTCAGTCAAAGTTCCTATGGATCTCTGGTACTTCAGATCAAAAGGTTGAGTTGGACCGATGTCCATTTCAATGCCAATATCCTAATATTAGGATAAATGCATTTTCAAACATCCCCAAGTTTTCTAATATTCTCTTTCAACGCCCTACAGTACTTTAAATGCTCATCTTTAACCAATGTGCACTAGACAGTGCCAAGGATGCACTTTTTCAATGGCAAATCTGGCTTGGGGATTGCTATGTACCTACTCTCTTTGAGGGAAGTGAATGAAGATGGGAATGATGTGAATATGGATATTGTCAGCCTCTGCTTTGCTGTTGCTTTGACTGCCATGAAACGGGGAGGGAGGGCATGGTAATTGGGAGGGGTTACTCATTGTGCTGGAGGAAGGTTCTGGAGTTCAGCTGCCTGTCGGACTACGCATGCGTAGGAGATTCCCGCCAGGACTAACGGCACCAACATTCCATCTTCGTGATGCCCTTTGAAGTTATCTCACACCTGACACTTGGGAGAATTAGGATTGGACTGTAACTGTGATGCCAAGGGGTGGGGAATGGGCTATTCTATATATCAATCGCTTTCGCGCCTAAATAATCAGACTTCGCTTCGCTATGCCTTTAATCATTTATAATTAGTAAAAGTACACTTGATTTCTACTCATGGAGTCTCGTGGTCTTCTTTCCTAATTATCTAATGGAGAGGATATGACAGATATCCTCAAGGGAATAAAAAAAAAAGTCAAGATGGTGAGCATGACCATGCAACGGGAGCCAGACCTATTTTGAAAGAAGTGCCACTTATGCAATGCCCATTAAAAAGGAATGGAGTTTCATTCCAGAGGTGGTCTTCAGCAGGTTCCGACCAGTTCTGGAGAACCGATAGTGGAAATTTTGTGTAGTTCAGAGAACCTATAAATACCACCTCTGACTGGCCCTGCCCATCTCTATTCTTCCTCCCAAGTCCCAGCTGATCGGGAGGAAGTGAGGATTTTGCAGTAACCTTCCCCTGGAGGGGGAGGGAATGGAGATTTTACTTCCCCTGCCATGCCCACCAAGCAACCCCACACCCACTAAGCCACGGCCACAGAACCGATAGTAAAAATGTTTGAATCCCACCACTGTTCCATTCACACCGGTCATTTTGATGGTTCTTTTACCCCCCTTTGAAAAAGCCCCTGAAGATTAGTAAGAGGTGGTAGGCTTCTTTATAATGAAAACAATTGTGGGGAGCCAGTGATGTACACTTCACACACACTAAAGCAGAAAACAAAGTAGACAATGAAAGAGTAAGATCACATCAGGACACAACTGTAGTCAGAAAAAGAGAGAAGCATTAGACTTTTGGAATTTTCATCTCCCGTTACAGCAAATGACTACAAAAGTGATTTATAGGATTTAACAAATATATGTTCCTATGCCACCTTCCTAGTAAAACTGCCAAGGCGTTGTACTGCAAATCAAAAACCACGAGACGTGCGATCAGGCCAACAATAACCATCATAGAATATTTATGACAACCATAGAAACCTTTTAAAACAACTTAAAAGGCCAAATTTAAAATATCTGTCATAATATATTTTTTCTAAAAACTTCACTCCCGGGTGTATCATGTATCCGTGAGGTACCCAGCATTGCACCTGCAGGCTTCCCCGGGGCCCGTGCCCAGTTTTTAAACAATTTTAAATATTTTAATTCAAAGAAATGATAGCCTTTGCCTTTATTTCCCAGAATGTTTCTGAGTCTCAAATTGGTGCCTGAGGTTTCTTAGAAGGAAAAACAGAAGAAAACGAAATGCAAAGCGAGGGAGAGCACTGTTTTGTTTGGGGAGACGGATGTGAAGGCCCACTTGCCTGGGAAATGGTCAGAGGCAAGCAGGAAGGGGAAATCTAGAAGAAGATCCAGTTTGGCATCGTGGTTAAGGCACCAAACTAAAACCAAGAGATTGTGAATTCTAGTCCTGCCTTAAGTTGTGAGCCGAGGTGGCGCAGTGGTTAAATGCAGCACTGCAGGCTACTGCTAGATCAGCAGTTCAGCGGTTCAAATCCCACCGGCTCGGGGTTGACTCAGCCTTCCATCCTTCCGAGGTGGGTAAAATGAGGACCCAGATTGTTGGGGGCAATATGCTGACTCCCTGTAAACCGCTTAGAGAGGGCTGAAAGCCCTATGAAGCGGTATATAAGTCTACTGCTATTGCTATATTGCTATTAAGTTGATTCTCTCTCAGTCCAAATCACCTCCCAGGATTGTTGTTGTGGGAAAAATAGGAGAGACGAGGAGCATTAGTAGGTTCGCCATCTTGAATCGTTTATGAAAAAAAAAAAGCAGGATATAAATAAATAAATGACAGGCAGCATTTGACAAATGTTCGTTGCTCTAGAACTGTGATGTTGAACCTATTACATGCGTGCCAGAGGTGGCACACAGAGCACTCTCTGTGGGCACACATCACCAGCTGCTCTTCAGGTTTCCGACGTGCATGTCAGCTGGTCTTCACGGGTGCCGGAGTGCCAAAAAACTGCCAACCCCCCCCCCCCCACTTTTCTGGGCTGTTTTTGGCCTGGAAAATGGCCCCCCAAACAGCCTGAAAACAGACATGCATGTTGGTCTTTGGGTTTGTGGTGCTCCGGCGTGCACCACATGGGCCCTCGGTGCTGAAAAGGTTTGCCATCACTGCTCTAGAACTAGCATCATCATCTCAGGTAGCCATTTTGTGACTGGACAATCTCGTGGTTGTTTTGAAAGAGGGTTACCCCTCACGTCCCCCTTGACCTATTGGATGCTTAAAATATGTTTCAAATCCATACCCTCCTTGACAGATGTTCTATTTTTCCATCCTGACTTGTCATTGCATGGAACAGCCTCTGTTTAAAATCAGTACAAAATGTGAATTGCTTGTGGGAGATAAAATAAAGATGATTCTCACAGCACTGCCCAAAAACAGTTGTAGTCTTTCAATAGGAGACTCCCACTACCTGATCTTTTTATGGGGGGAAAAAACCAGCCATGTTGTGTTAACAACAAAAATAATCCATCTTTCCTCATCAGGCTGAACTGGAGACTTTCAGGGATATAATTCTTTTGCTAAACCAACAGAAATGATCTGGCAGATGTTCCCATGGAAAGTGTGGGCTGCGAGACTTTTCACTCTCCTGAAGATGGCTACTGCCTACTCCCACTTTCCTCAGGGCTGCGCTTCCCATGGCTTCCTCACTTGTCCCTGGCCAACATTCAGCTGCTGCAAATTTTAATTAGAACCATATTTGATTTCCTGAGTAAACCTGGCTTGTTTGAGGAAAAAAAACTTTCTTTTCCCCCTAAATCTTCCTAGGTTCTTCATGCTCAGTAGAAATATTACAAGAAGTACACCATGTACTTCTTTTCTTCAAAAGAAAAAAAAAGACAAGGGGACACAAAAAACTGTTCCTATTCAAAAAATGTCAATTGAAGATATCTTATAGGGTACTAAAGGTTGAGGAAGTGAAATTTGTTTGGTTGGAAAATTTAAAAGCAAGAAAGAAAGGGGGAGGGAGAGAGAAGGAGAGAAGCGGGGAGAGAGATGAGGATTGAAACTATCTATGGGGAGAAAAGTTTAATCTTTTCTTCAGTGGTTTAAACTTTTCTTCAGTGGTTTAATCTTTTCTTCAATGGTTGACAAAAATTTAATTCTCCTTCCTCCCCCTGCCAATCTGCAGAAGGAGATGTTCAGAAAGGGGCTGTCATTGACACAATGACACAGTGACACAATTCCATTCTTTCAAGGTAGGTGAAATGAGGACCCAGATTGTTGGGGGCAATATGCTGACATTTGTAAACTGCTCAGAGAGAGAAACAGCTTTCCTCCCAATGCCAAATAACAGGATATGAGAAGACATATGGGGAAGAGTTCAGAGGTGGGTTGCCAATTATTTTTACTACCGGTTCGGGCATGCTCCCACGCACTGCCACCACTGCTACTATCGATTCACCTGATCCAAGCCGAACCGGCAGCAAACCACCTTTGGAAGAGTTGAATATCTTTCCTTCCAAAAGTGGGGTTCTGTTTTCCTTCTGCATATTATGTAAAGCTTTAAAACCAAACCAAGAAGCAAACATTCACCCTGCTGCCAGGTCAGTCTGTAGTTGCTGTAGTTAGTAGAGAACTAAATTTACTGGAACCCATTGCAAAACTGGTTGTGGATAGGCCTGCTCAGCTATTGTGTTCTATCTCAATCAAGTATATAAACCTTAAAGGGAGGGTGGAAATCGTGTACCTTGATTTCATCCATTCCAGTGGACTTTAACTCCCCAAATCCCCCAGCTTCCATATGGAAATTGAATTCACATATCCGGTGTGTGAGAGTCCCGCTGGCATAGTGGTTTGAATGCAATATTGTAGGCTAGCCCAGTCCAGGTTGACTCAGCCTTCCATCCTTCTGAGCAGTGGTGGGATTCAAATAATTTAACAACCGGTTCTCTGCCCTAGTGGCCAGCTGGATAGGCGGGACTCAGTGGTCATGTGACTGGGTGGGTGTGGCCAACTCAATGTCACTCCCGTCAATGGATGCTTCACTTTAGCTCTTACAATGTAATCAGGGTTAACTGGAGGGGCAGTTTCTGTAAGCAGGACAATAAAGATGAGGCTAGAAACACCAGAATGTTTCCTTCCTGCCTTCCTTACAGGATTAGCCCTGTAAAGTGAGGAAAAACAAAAGGAGATTTCTTCCAACAATCGGTTCTCTGAACTACTTAGAAAGTTACCAACCGGTTCTCCCGAATAAGTGCGAACCGGCTGAATCCTACCACTACTTCTGAGGAAGGTAAAATGAGGACCCAGATTGTTGGGGACAATATACTGACATTTGTAAACTGCTCAGAGTGTGCTTTTAAGGCCTTGTGATGTGGTATATAAGTTTAAGTGCCATTGCTATTGCTATTGCTATCTTAAAGTTGCCAAGTTTGAAAAACTCTGGCCTAGATTATTATAGTGCATGAATGTATGGGCATCCACAGAGGGCATAATCCACACAAAAGGCAACATATGTGTGACATCAGCACACAAATACCATGTCTTAAGGACTTTCATCAGATATTAGATTGCAAGTCGGTAATGGCAGCATTTACACGAAGGTGTCCTTACAAGCAGGTTATTGTTTGGGTATCCTCATGGTTTGTTGCAAACCACTACAAGAGTTGTCAATGCCCCTCCACTCCCTTTACTTATATATGATCTTGGGGAAATAAAGCCAGTCTTTTACTAAAGGATGTCATTTGATATTTTCTCACTAGAGAGAAAGTCCCTGAAGATGAACTCGAGCACGGGTTGGGAAACTTGGAAGACAAAACCTCTGGTCTTGGTAACCGGCCCATATTGGATCCTGCAATATTATAAAAAGAGCCGAGGTGGCGCAGTGGTTAAATGCAGCACTGCAGGCTACTTCAGCTGACTGCAGTTCTGCAGTTCAGCGGTTCAAATCTCACCGGCTCAAGGTTGACTCAGCCTTCCATCCTTCCGAGGTAGGTAAAATGAGGACCCGGATTGTTGTTGGGGGCAATATGCTGACTCTGTAAACTGCTTAGAGAGGGCTGAAAGCCCTATGAAGCGGTATATAAGTCTAACTGCTATTGCTATCCTGAGAGACATATATTCACCTTCATTCGTGATATTTTCTCACCCTAACTAATCTTAATGTAAAATATTGTAGGAAGTTAGTACCCACCCCTCTCCTAGGAAAATGAGATAGTTTAGGAAATATTAAAAGGACAAAATATTTCTCCTAAAAGGGAGGCAGAAACTCACCCTCCACCTTTGTCAATTGGCCATTAAGGCCTGAGCCAGTCTAACAAAGATCTACCTTCTTCAGGCAGAGCCATAGTAGGAATTGCCCAAAGCCCTTTCATTACATCATTGCCCAGCAAGGCTCAAACAAGCTTGGGGCTCAGGACAGCCTACAGAGTTGCTCCTGCATGGCCCCATGGGAGTCTGACAACCAACCAGAATACAAGCTGAAATTCAAAAGCCCAGAGAGGGAATAAAACCCAGCCACTCTCAGCATCTCTTCCCCCACCCCCAACAGACCTCAAACCATGTGGCCCTACCCATCATCAATAAACCTTCTTTCCAAGCAACTTCCATGAATCCAGTGCCTTTTTCCCCCTCTGAAAACAGATGGACATTTCTTTCAACAATATGTTCTTCTGATTCCCTTCTTCAGACAGGATAAGCTATCCTCTGATAGCTGAAGATGATAAAGAGAAAGGCAATTCTCCCTGCTTTCTAAATAAGACAAAATAAACAACTTGAGATTGAGAAAGAAAGAAAAAATCTTGGCTTTTCTGTGTACAGAAAATCTGCAGTCCAAGTCTCATCCAATGTTTGTACTGTCAGCAGGTTTTACTAGCCTGTATCATTTTTATAGATCACGAATCGTAGATACCTAAAATGCTGACCCTAGTCAGGCCCTTGTAAATCTGGCTCTCTGCAATAAAGCATATTTGCTCTCATTCCTCCCAACTAACCCACTCCTCCCCAGCTGCCTTTTCCCATAATCCCTTGATTCACTCCCTTAGAGTTTCTTGGATGTTGTCAACCAAAGCTTAAATAGAGACCAGTAGTATGGAACATTGTCAACATTTTCTGAAAATCCAAATAAATTATGTCTAATTTTTATCAGCTTAGTCTGTAACCACTTGAATCCTCCAGTTAGCCAGGACCTTGCCTTTCTAAATCATTCACGTTATCTCTTGTTAGTTTAACACTATGTATTTACTCGTAGAGTATGTCCTTTTTACTGTAGTTCATTCTACATACCAAACTGATGGAACCACAGTTCCCCAAGAATGCCCTTTTCACCTCTAAGTAGAGCTGCACTGAATGAGTCATGGATTTCAATCTTGTATCTTAGAAGAACAGCAAAGTTTTTCCATTGATATTCCAGCTGACTTCATACACCCAGGTTGGGATCTGTACCAAAATTCTGCTTAAATAGAACACATTTTTCTTCCAAAGCAATTACTAATTAAAGCTTCCTTCATAAATCTGAGAAATTATCTGTTTTCGATTTCTAACCAAATGTTTTGGGTTATTTCTCTCCAAGTCTTACATGATATGTTTTTCACATTTATATAATGCACTTCGAAAGGAACTGAGGATAGTATCCGCAAGATAGATGAGACTTATGCACCTTTCCTATCCCATAGTTTCATGGCCAGGCATGGCAAAAACTATAATCTACTTTCCAAATCACAAAGATTTGGGCAATAGTCCAACCACATCAAGGATGCACACTTGCTGTTTCATTACCTTTGAAAAGAATCCTGTGATCCAAAAAATGGACTTGACTAGGACAAAGAAGTAGGTGAGACAAGGACCAATACATCAAACTCCAGAGGGTTAATGTTATTGCCCAGAGGCTGCCCTCTCCCCTCTTTGGAAGAGCTTTATAACTCCCACGGCCTTAAGAAAGTTCAAAACATTCTTAAAGATCCATCTCATCCTGGGCAACCTTTTTTTTTTGAAGTATTACCATCTGGCAGATGGTACAGGACAATAAAAACAATGACAAATAGGCTGAAAAACAGCTTCTATCCCAGAGCAGTAACTATGTTGAATTCTACTTAATGCATTTTCAATTAAGGAGTTTTCAATTCAATTGTGTTGAATGTGAAGGATGTGTTTTTATTTTATTTCTTATAGTTTTCTTATGTATGATGTAGCAATAGCAATAGCAATAGCAGTTAGACTTATATACCGCTTCATAGGGCTTTCAGCCCTCTCTAAGCGGTTTACAGAGTCAGCATATCGCCCCCACAGTCTGGGTCCTCATTTCACCCACCTCGGAAGGATGGAAGGCTGAGTCAACCTTGAGCCGGTGAGATTTGAACAGCCGAACTGCAGAACTGCAGTCAGCTGAAGTAGCCTGCAGTGCTGCATTTAACCACTGCGCCACCTCGGCTCCTTACACTGAAGATGTACACTGAAGATGGCATTTAATTTCGTTGTATGAGGTGCAATGACAATAAAGTTTACTTAACTTAATTGATGCTCCAAAGGGACAAGGCCTCAATAATGTGGCTGTGCGCGCCATTCTGACTTTTTTTTAACTCACCCTGCAGATGCTTTTCCTTCAATGGTAACTGAGAAGTGATTAAATTACTTCTAACCTAATTTGATTTTTTTTAAAAAACCAAATTGTTTGGATGTATTCTCTTTATACTTCATATGTACAGTAAACAAATGAAGTCCTACGATAACAGGGAAGCCAACCTTATTGTTCCATTAGATGTGGCTGAAGTTTAGGCTGGAAGGATACACTAACAGCCTGGTAGTGTAGCATGTGAAAAACACAGCAGCTGTATTGACACACATTTGTGGTCACTTAGTAGCCGCAGTATTCACAGAGGCATGATTAGGAGGAAATGGGATTCAGTTTCCCAAGGATTTCATCAAGGTTTTAATACTTCGTATTCTATAGAAGATCAACACTCCTCTATGACTTGTCATTGCTTTTGTGAATAAAATGCATGCGGTCACAAATACACTGAAACTGTGGACGTAGTGCTGTCTGCAACATATGCTAAGCTGGAGGCTAAATTCACAGTTCTTCAAAACCCAGGGGCTTAAAATTGCACAATGCATTCGCCCCGATTCAATATAACAGAGAGATTTCTAGACCTTTAAAAAAACAGTTAAGAAATGTGTCAATTATCTAAGCAGAGTATGTGTTTTCAGAAGAGGAGTTAGCTCAACCGGTTCACCGCCAAATGCGCGCTCGACAAAAGCGCGCTGACAAAACCGTGGCGAGAAAACAGCGAGGTAGAAATCGCGCCCACAGAAGTGCGCCGATAAATGCGCGCCAACGAAAGCACACCATCAACAAACAACGCAAAAACAACGTAATAACCCTAACCCTAACCCTAACCCTAACCCTAACCCTAACCCTAACCCTAACCCTAACCCTAACCCTAACCCTAACCCTAACCCTAACCCTAACCCTAACCCTAACCCTAACCCTAACCCTAACCCTAACCCTAACCCTTACCTTAACCTTAATCGCGCTTTTGTGGGCGCAGTTTTGTCGGCACTCTTTTGTGGGAGCGCTTTCGACCTCGCGGTTTTCTCGGCGCGGTTTTCTCGGCGCGGTTTTGTCGGGCGCGCATTTGATGGCTCACGAGCTCAACCATATTCTTAAGCCACCTTTAAAAAAAGGAGACCTTTACCTCTCAGATATAAGAGCTATGGTTAGAAGGCTCTTTTGCTACTTCTGCTGACTGCTAACTGCCAGCAGTTCGATTCTGACCGGCTCAAGGTTGATTCAGCCTTCAATTCTTCCAAATGAGGACCCAGATTGTTTGGGCGGGGGGGAGATGCTGACTCTGTAAACTGCTTAGAGAGGTCTGTAAAGCACTGTGAAGAAGTATATACGTCTAAGTGCTATTGCTATGGCAGTGTAATAGGGAAAAATCAAATAGAGCTGGGATGTCAGCTCTAATGTCATGATGTTATTTATTATTTATTTATGTATAAGGTTTATTTGGCCATTCCAAAGTCACTCTCAGTGACTCTGGGCAATTTACAAATAATAAAAAATCCAATAGAAAAAATATAAAAACAATACCTCCCCCCGTTGCCCAGATTATATCTCCTGATACATAGGTAATGTAAATGAAAACAGCACAACTCTTGTGTTTGTTTGATTATTTGTAGCCTTCAGTTCAGTGAAATGGTGCATCATAGGGCAAGAATTTATGAATCGACATACCTCAAATGGGATAATTAGAAGTATGTGTCCAAAATCGAGGCCCCAGGACTCCCATGGGATTAACATTTGGGAACGTTGCAGTCACTTTGGTGCTGCTGTGCTGCCACCAGTGGTGGGTTTCAAAAATTGTTTGAACCTACTCTGTGGGTGTGGCCTCCTTTGTGGGAGTGGCTTGCCACCAATGTGACTGGATGGGAGTGGCTTGTTGCCCATGTGACCGGATATGAAGATGCTGATGACACTTGTCAGAACCATCTTAAATTACCTCAAACACAGCACTGGCATGCATAAGAATACGATGTAAACTTGTTTTTTAAAAGGCATCTTTGGTTTGCGTTTAAAACAACTTCAACACACGCAATGTTCTGATTGCACCACAAACACAGTAGTCATCCTTACCTTTCACAGAGGCACTGAGTTTTATAAATAGGAGCATGATAGTGTAGAATGATCATATCCAAGGACCAGTGGTGGGTTTCAAAAAAATTTGGGACCTCTTCTGTAGGTGTGGCCTGCTTTCCGGGTCCATTGGTGGAACCCTTTCTAACCGGTTCAGTGGATTTGACGAACCAGTTCTACTGAATAGGTGCGAACTGGTAGGAACCCACCTCTGGCTGCCACCATAGTCAGACATGATAATAATTTCCTGGGCTCTCTGCCAGCTTCCTACAAGGAAAGTGAATGGGAAAGCCAGCAAGAACTTAGCAGTCTCTCCCACATGTGTTTTTTTTTTTAATTAGATCCATTTATGCTCATTCTGTTTCTCTGTTCAGGTAAGGAAATAGCTCTGAAATGATGACCCAATGGATCATGGGTTTGTTTTTATTTCCTTTCCTTTAAATCATTGAACGGGCTCAAATAGCTCTTTTTCCTCCGTCTTCATCCTGGTTGAAGAACTAGGAAATGGGGCCCTGGATGCTTGGTTTTTGGCTTTTCACATGTCATTCAAGCAACAGAATGGAGGGATGGTAAATAAAGCAACCCAAACTGTATATTATAACCTATTAAATGAAATAATAAATGTATAAGAATGATACATGTAAAGAAGAATAACAATCATGTGAATGTATACTTTAAATGGTGTGTAAGAGAATAAAAATAAAAAAAATCTTTGGAAAAAAAGAGACACAATGGGGAGGAGGTTCAGCTGCAGTCCCATTTGAGATCTCTGCTCATCAGCTTGCTCACTCATTCACCCACTGGATAGCTACAAAATGCCACAAGGATAGATGGAAGCTGGGATGTTGGATCTATCTTGCATCTCTGATTCTTCCTTGCATTTCTTTCCTAAGCACCGAGACATTTCAACCCTCAAAATGCTAGAGCTTTCCTGTCAGCCTCCGCTTTGTCTCCGCTTTGCTACTGCTTTGGCTGCCATTGAAATGGGAAGGGGGGGTGCATGGTATTTTGGGAGGGGAATCATTGTTGTGCTGGAGGAAGATTCTAGATGTTGAACTGACCACCTTATTGCGCATGTGGAGGAGGAGTGTTTCCCGCCAAGGCCAACGGTCCAGCATTCCATCCTGGTGATGCCTTTCGATTTTATCTCACACCTGACATTTGGGAGAATTATAATTGGACTGTGCACGGGATGCCAAGGGGAGGAGAATGAATTGTACAATATATTATTCGCTTTCGTGCCTAAATAACCAGACTTAGCTTAGCTACACTTCTATTCATTTATAATTAGTAAAAGTACACTTGATTTCAACAAATGGAGTCCTGTGGTTTTCTTTCCTGATTTTTGAATGAAGAAGGGCTGACATTTCCGTTGTAGCTTTTATTCTATAATTTATCTGTGGGTTGGGGTGTTGTTGTTTTTTAGGTTTCTTGGGAAACACAGACCCCTTTACTGGGGTAGTCATACAAAATGCTACCTATTGGAGAGTAGCATTTATTTGCTCAGACTTTGTCCTGAAGGTAGATCTCCTTGTTCATTCACACAAATGCCTGGTAGTGCATTGTATGTTAGCAGTTAGTTAGTTAGCAGTTAGCAGTTAGACTTATATACCGCTTCATAGGGCTTTCAGCCCTCTCTAAGCGGTTTACAGAGTCAGCATTTTGCCCCCAACAACAATCCGGGTCCTCATTTTACCCACCTCGGAAGGATGGAAGGCTGAGTCAACCCTGAGCCGGTGAGATTTGAACAGCCGAACTGTAGAACTACAGTCAGCTGAAGTAGCCTGCAGTGCTGCATTTAACCACTGCGCCACCTTGGCTCTTGTGATATGGCATGTTTGTTTTAATTAGCTGATATCTTAGAGTCATTTGATTATTATTGCCACCTGTTGATTATTATTGCCAATTACAATGATGCATCCAGGAGGCACATTTTATGCAACTGTGAGGCCTCAAGCAGGTGTGAAGAAACTTCACAATATGCTGAAACACAGAGCAGTATTTGGGGAAGGAGGGGGTACTACACGAGCCGAGGTGGCACAGTGGTTAGAGTGCTGTACTGCAGCCACTTCAGCTGACTGTTATCTGCAGTTCAGCGGTTCTAATCTCACCGGATCAAGGTTGATTTAGCCTTCCATCCTTCCGAGGTGGGTGAAATGAGGACCCGGATTGTTGTTGGGGGCAATATGCTGACTCTGTAAACCGCTTAGAGAGGGCTGAAAGCCCTATGAAGCGGTATGTAAGTCTAACTGCTATTGCTATTGCTACTAGGGAGACTGAGCATGCTCAGTACATATAAAAGGCTGCCTGACAGTTGCTGAAGGATGAGGATTAAAGCACAGGATGATGGGATCAAGAGATCTAAATAAAATCTAAATAAAAACATTCTTCATTTGTTATCTTCAAGAAGAATTCAACTTATTAGTACATTCTGAGTGCTCTTCTTTTTTATTGTAAACCTGTAGCTTGAGTGCCTGCCAACTGCAAAAATACACCCGAAGTTTATTGTTGTCATCCAAGTTAAGATAGTAAAGTCCTAGATTTGTCTTTTCTGCTGCTGACTTTATTGAAATCTCTAGAAAAATCAAAGGGCATAATAGCACTGTATTCTTGAGTTACTTCTGCCCTGTGCTGATGGCTGACTGAACTCTGAGTTGGCTGAAGAAAATTGCATCAGCTCTTGTGTCCCTTGCTTAGACAAATCTTCTCCAGTAGAGATCATTTGATTTTGACTACTGTATTTTTGGAGTATAAGACGCACCTCCCCTCCCCCAAAAGAGGGTGAAAATCTGGGTGCATCTTATACACTGAATACAGCATTTTTGTCCTCCCAAAACCTCACCCCCTTTGCAAAAGTGGACTTGAAGAGGGTTTGGGAGGCCTGCTAAGTGCTCCTGGCGGCTGAGGAGGGCAAAAAGGAGCACAAAAACAGGCCATCTTTTGCTCGGTTTTGGGCCCCCAGCCCCCAGGAGCACTCTACAAGCCCCCCAAAGCCTATGGATGGCCTGTTTTTTGTTTCTTTTCAAAAAAATGAGGCTTGCAGAGGGTTTGGGAGATCTGCAGAGTGCAAAACTTTTTTTTTTATTATTAATTTACCTCTTCAAAATCTTGGTGTGTCTTATACTCCGGTGCATCTTATAGTCTGAAAAATATGATATTTGAGACATGGGGAAAAAGGGAAGAAAACAAATCTCTTGCAATTCAATGGTGTTTGGGCAAACTTTAAAAAACAAGCCCTGTGACAATGTGAGTAACTCCGAGAAAGAAAAATAATAACTAAAACAAAATTCTGTTAGCTTTTGAACCAATGATTCTCTATACATTGGCATATATTTAACAAATATGGCACTGGAACACTATTAACATTAGTTAATGTTAATAACTAACTAATGTTAATAGTTAACCTGGGTACCTGAGAGACCGCCTCCTGCCGATTACCTCTCTCAGACCAATTGGATAGCACAGGTTGGGTCTCCTCCGGATTCCATCTGCCAGCCAATGTCGGCTGGCGACTCCCCGGGGGAGAGCCTTCTCTGTTGCTGCTCCGGCCCTCTGGAACGAGCTCCCTGTTGAGATCCGGACCCTTACTACCCTCCTGGCCTTCCGCAAAGCCACCAAACCCTGGCTGTTCCATCAGGCTGGGGGGAGCTGAGAAGCATCTACCTCCACAGAAATTGTGAATGTTGGTTTTGTTTTTAATATGTTGTCTTTGTCTCGTTCCCCCCTTTCTCTTGTCTTTTGTGAGCCGCCCGGAGTCCTCCGGGAGTGGGCGGCATACAAGACAAATAAAGAAATAAAGAAATAAAGAAATAAAGAAATAAAGAAATAAAGAAATAAAGAAATAAAGAAATAAAGAAATAAAGAAATAAAGAAATAAAGAAATAAAGAAATAAAGAAATAAAGAAATAAAGAAATAAAGAAATAAAGAAATAAATAAATAAAAATAAAATAAAATAAATTAAAACACAGATTAAAGAGCTGCAGAAATGACCATTGATCAAGGCAAGGAAGCATTCCCGCTCCCAGGTATAGAAGTAAATAAAACTGCAAATGGTTTGCTTAAAAGAAATTTTTTTAAAAAAAAAAACCACCATTGGGTAAACCAAACAGCAATTCTTGACCTGGCACAAGGAAAGTAGAATGTTCTACTTTCAACACAAAGTAGAAAAACACAGGTAGTTACTGTATTCACAGTGGGCTGGAGTAATAAGGGTATGATGTCGACCATTCCTGCCCTTCAAAAATTGTTGATGGCTGTATTGGCAATGAGTGGGCTAATTTAGGAGAAGGAAGGAGTATTAGGTATATTCATTGCCTTGAATTATTTATAAAAATACTAAAAGGTGAGATATAAATAAACAAAATTGAGAGTTCAGACGTGCCCCATATCTTGTGAGTCTTACGTATATAGTAAATGAACAATACAAGATCACATGCATGCCTAATCGACCAATGATAATGATACTGATAACTTAATATACTACAATTATGTTTCAGGCTCCAAGGAATCTCTGATTTAAATTTCAAAATACAAAGACACGCTTGTAATTTTTTCATATGAGTAAGCTCAGAGATGAAGAATTTTTGTTCTCAGAATTCAGGAGCTTTTGTGGAGTTAATAGAAATACGTTTCAGGTCATGCTGAGCCACGGTGGTGCAGTGGTTAGAGTGCAGTACTGCAGGCTTCTGATGACTGCCGGCTGCCTGCAATTTGGCAGTTCAAATCCCACCAAGCTGAAGGTTGTCTCAGCCTTCCATCCTCCCGAGCGGGTAAAATGAGGACCCAGATTGTTGGGGGCAATAGGCTGACTCTGTAAACCACTTAGAGAAGGCTGTAAAAGCACTATGAAGCGGTATATGAGTCTAGGTGCTATTGCTATGTTGCTTATCTCATGAAGTTATCTATTATCTCCTTTGTCTTGGCCTCTTGCAAGGATATTTCTTTTAACTAAATATACAAGATACCCAGGCTGTAGTATCAGAGAGTGATGCTGTGATCTCTGGCATGGAAAAAAATCTGCACAACCCTCAAGATGCAATCATCAAGCAGTCACTGTAGGTCCTACTAGGCTGGATCAGGCACATTAAATAAAAAGATGGAATCATATTCTCACTGGATCTTAGAATTCACATTAAGTTGAAGCTTTGATTTAAAGTTTAAACTTTGTATGAATTACATGATCCAGGAGGTAGACCATTTTTGGAGCAATGGACCATCCACTGTAGGGAGGATGGAAAGCCACAAGGGATATGATGTCATGGAGTGAACATGTCTTTTCTTGTCGCTATTGTTGATTTGTTCAGATGCAAAGAGATTTTTTTTTTGAGCGAAATGTGTTTCAATCCTCACAAAGACTTAATAGATTTAAATTATATTTTATATTTTATTTTAAAACAAAAAAAAACCAATGCTGTTAAACTTGGGTGATTTGTCTTCTAACTTTCATGGTATGATCTAAGATTGCAAAAAAAGAGGTCTATTGCTGCTATGTAGTTGGAGACAGTAGATTGTCCATCCCTCATCTTAATTTGCTTTAGCAGATCTTCAGCCAGAGTAATGATTAATATCTGGAGTTTGAAAAATAAATCAGATGAGCAGCTATTTTCCATGTTTGGTCAAATGCTTCCACTCACTGAACATTCAAGTTTTGCGAGGAAAATGAACACTCACCAAATTTTTCACTTATGGCCAGGAACTGTTATTCAGCATTAGGCAAGTATATACAAATAGGCCCCTATAAATAAATGAAGCGATTGCACAGAAGAGATGGGACAAATTAAGGCTTCCTGTTGCACATGATGAAACACAAAGAAGTGGATACTTCAGGATGATAGCAAAATAAGAGAAATGCTTGAGAATCTATGTAGCTCCTTTAACAAAGGGTTAGTTGTACAGTGCCTGCATCTTTAAAGAGAAAACAAAAGGAAAAAAAAACCCAAAACATTTGCAGCAGCTTTCCCAATGAAAAGCAGAAAACTCCATTAAGGATCAGATTGCTTAATTTCTTAATGTAGCATTGAATTTAAAAATGGTTGCCAGCCTAACCACGAACTTTCAAGGATAAAAGTTTCTAAGGCTAGTTAACGAAGTTGCGTTCTTTTCCATATGAAACCCTGAGATCAGAGCAGAAGTTAAATTACCACATTAGATCCTGGATTTTTTTTTCCTTTCTTAAGGCAAACAAGACAAGAGTGGGAAAAAGGAAAAGATGGATTCTGTTTAGCAATCCCACATGGCCAAATGCTGTAATATTTTTGGCTTGCCCCCCCCCTCTCTCTCTCTCTCTCCCTCCCTCCCTCCCTCCCTCTCCCTCTCCCTCTCCCTCTCCCTCTCCCTCTCCCTCTCCCTCTCCCTCCCTCTGTGTGTGTGTAGAGAGAAATAGGAAGAGAGACAGAAACTAATAAGTTTGCACTGATGTATGGACTTTATTCTTTGGGGAAATATGAGTCAGAGATACATATTTTGGAGACATACTTAAAAATATGAGCTCTCAAGTGTTGTGTGAAGCTACACAGCCTGCTTCCTGCAAGTCTTCCATGTCGTTTATGGAACAGAGGCCAAACGATTTACATTGGAGCATGGGATGGCATGTGTCAATAAAACTGCCGCCTGTTTCTAATCTGAATCTCCTATCCCGCTCCTTCCAAATGCAACTTTTTTGAAAAGTGCATAAACAGGAGTTGAACTAGTAGCAGTCTAAAGTTGTCATCATTGACAGTTATGATTTATCTTAACTCTCCCTGGCCATTTGGCGAAAGTTTTAAGTAAACACTTTCAGCCTTCCTCATGTTCTCGTTACTGCCACCTCCCACTAATAGACGAGGTTGCCAAGAAAAGCAGCCAGACAGTTCATTTACCTCCCAAACTTGCCTGAAAAGGAGCTCGCCTGGTTTAGACAAGGGTCAAAACTACTACTGCACATTTTCAGCAGATGGAACAAAGCCGGGGGGTTGGGGGGGGAGAGAGGAAACACTCCATATTTACATTTAAAAAAACGTTATTTACTTTCAGGCACGTTTGTGTTAACAAATGGCTGGAGTTGAATGAAATATCATGGCAGGGGCAGAGAAAAAAAAACCCACTCGTTTGGAGTAAGGCGTTGATTGCCATTGATGGGTCCACGTGGTGAGTCAAAAAAGTCAAGATGGCGACTGCAGAAGTACAGTAGAAACTCCACATTTTTAAAATGCCACTTGCACACCTCAAAAACTAAAAAAAAAGGATAGAGGTTTAAATACACTGTCATGCCACCATCTTGATATATTTGACTACATTCTGCAGACATCCCTAAGTGGGCTGTGGTTCTTTAATCCCCATTAATCTAAGGACTTCTAAATGATGTGAAGGGCAACTCCTAGTAAACCTAAAATGCAGTGGTGGGTTTCAAAAATTGTTGGAACCTACTCTGTGGGTGTGGCCTCCTTTGTGGGAGTGGCTTGCTGCCCATGTGACCAGATGGGAGTGGCTTGCCGCCCATGTGACCGGATATGAAGATGCCGACGACACTTGTCAGAACCACCTGAAATTACCTCACACACAGCACTGGCATGCATAAGAATATGATGTACACTTGTTTTTTAAAAGACATCTTTGGTTTGCGTTAAAACAACTTCAACACACGCAATGTTCTGATCGCACCACAAACGCAGTAGTCATCCTTACCTTTCACAGAGGCACTGAGTTTTATAAATAGGAGCATGATAGTGTAGAATAATCATATCCAAGGACCAGTGGTGGGTTTCAAAAAATGTTGGAACCTCTTCTGTAGGTGTGGCCTGCTTTCCGGGTCCACTGGTGGAACCTCTTCTAACCGGTTCGGTAGATTTGACGAACCGGTTCTACCGAATAGGTGTGAACTGGTAGGAACCCACCTCTGCTAAAATGCCTCAAAAGAGTCACTCCACTCACCTCACTCTTCAGAAGACAGGCCGGGTTGGACAGCCTGAAGCACCAGGGCTACCTGCAGTTCCCAACACACCTGTTCTGCAAACCTAGAGCCTCCTCAGATCACGGCTGTGAAAATTTGGTAACCATTTCCCACTATTTGGGGACAGAAAACATCAGAAGTTCATTCGATGCAGTCTAGAAAAACAGACGGCCTTAACATTGGCCAACACAACGGAAATTATGAAATCCTAGCTCCCATGCCGATCTTGTTAGCCACGGTGAGCAGAACATTTCGTGGTCTCTCTATGTGTTTATTAATAGTTTCGAAACCTGGAAATGCAACTTATTAATTCACAGAGTACTTGGGAGCACTGGGGTGGTTTGCTCAGAAACTGGTTGGTTTGCCACAGAAAATATCATTGGCTTGAAGATACCTGGTATGAGGATTTGCAAGCATTTAGGGCTCAGCAGTAGGTGCACCCCAAAAATGCCTTGCTATCTGAATTTTGATATGTCCTCATGGGTCATTATCTCATCCCCAATACATAATCAGCATAACTTTGCATTCATCTGATCTCATGTTAGAATAATATTTTCCAACGCAGGTCTTGCACATAATTTTTTGTCACGTCAGTGGTGGCTGTAGGCATGCTCCTCGCATGAGACCTGTCTACTAATAGTTGAGGGGCTGTCACAGAGAAAGGGGGGGTTGGCTTATTGTCCAAAGCACATGAAGGCAAGACAAGAAACAACGGGGTGGAAACTAATTAAGAGATCCAATCTAGAACTAAGGAGGAATTTCTTGACAGTAAGAACAATTAATCAATGAATTAGCTTGCCTCCTGGAGTTGTGATATTCCATCTCAGAAGGTCTTCAAGAAAAGTTCGGACAACCATTTATTTGGGACACAATAAAGATTCCTGCCTTGAGCAGGGGATTGGACTGGAAGATCCTAGTAGGTGAGATCCTGACAGCTCATTAAACACACAGGTCTATCTGTCAAATCTGTTTCCTCTTCTAGACAGGAAGAGCAATTTATCTTTCTTTTTCATCCCCCAGAAGAGGAAAATCCCCTAACTGATCTCAAAAATAACACTGACAGAAGAGATCAACTCATGAACCAAGTCAGCATAGGAATCAGAACATATCCATTTATACTGGCGTATTTTTGTGCCAGTCCACAGACTGGAGGAAAACATGTTAAACCAGCATTCTGGGTTTGCCCACAGCAACATGCTGAAAGATTTTGGAAATGTGGAGGTGGCAAGGGTGACATGGAGAAAGTGCAGGTTAGGTTTGAAGTGGATTGGGAATGATCAGCAAATGGAAAGGCTACAACAGAAACTTCGTTATCCTTTATATACCACCCAAAGTGTAATCATTGACTGCTTTTAAATTTGTCGAATTTGGTACTCAACACATTTTGAAATTTTGTCCAAGTATTTATTTGTTTGGTATGCAACATGCAAGCTACAACTTGTTTGTGTCAGTGGCCCTGTGACTCATTACCCTTTCCAGCCTACACATTTGCCATGTGGTAACTCTTGCCTTGTGCATATACCCTTACGGTCTTATCTTAACGTCTTCTGTATTTTTGAGCTTTTTTTCTCATCAGCACAGGTAAAATGAAGTTTTTATTCTATTTAATCTCAGTATTTATTAATGCTTAGATTTATTTCTCTTGTAAAGGAATGATATAGAACCCAATCCTTTGACATATTGCTTTACAAATGTGAATTGTTTGTGATTTGGCAATGCATTAAATTTATTTACATGACATCTTATGGGGAAAAATTGTTTGGTATTCATCATTTTTGGTAGTCATTGTACCTCCTGGAACCAATTAAAGACTACAGAGGTTCCACTGTACATCTGTGAATTATGGATTATAAGTCATCAAAATGTGAAGGCATTCATTAACAATGTGAGCACTTCCCTTTCTTCACTTCTTCACATGAAAAGGACTTAGCAAGATACCATATTTTTCAGAGTATAAGATGCACCTTAGTTTTTGGGGAGGAACATAGGAAAAACAAAATCTGCCTACCAGGTATTCATTTTTATTCCCATAACATCAGAAAAGCAAGCAGACACAATAGTATAATAAAACCACACTTTTTTCTTTCCCCAGGTGGCCAGGGAAACTCTTAATAAGCTTAGATAGATATCTGGGCGTTCAGCTAAAAGCATTCCACACCTGGTAAAAATGTACCAAAGCTGAATCAACAAACCAGCCCAGCACCTGCCTGAAGGAAACCATTGCGAAAACTCAGATAACCTAGGAAATGGTAGAAAAAATCCATGTCTTGCCCTTAAAGGGATTATCTCCAAAAGAATAGAAATCACATAGTCACAGGAACTCTCTGCCTTGCCCTTGAGAGAATTATCTCCCAAAATTAGAACAAAAGAAGTACTTCTTAAGGTAGTTTTCAAATCTTTCCTCATCGGCTTCTCCCAGTTGGAACGGATGGGTATTTTTTCCAACAGTATGCTGCAGTAAAAAGATTCGAAACTTTTTTCCAGTCCTAACGAGTGAAGCAATCTTCCAATTTTCCCTGCTTTGCCTGCAGAAAAAGCACAGAAGGTTAGCACCTCATTAGGAAAAAAGCTTCCAAACAGCTACATTTGTAGTATAAGATGCACCCAAATTTTCAGCCTCTTTTAGGGGGTGAGTGCCTCTTATACTCTGAAAAAAATGGTATTCTTCCGAAGGCTCCAAATTAAACTTTCAAGAAGTAAGAATTGTTCTGCCCAAGGCTCTTTAGGAGAAAACATGTCCCATAAGAACTTCATGGTCATTTCAACCTGCTCTACATTTAGAAGGAGATGCTTTTCTTCTTGTATTCCCCTTTCTATACCGTATAAAGCGTTCAACCATGTATTTTCAAATACTGAAAGAGAACCATTCCATTTGTTAATTAGTTCTTCTTTTGTTTTCCAAATTAAGAAGGGAATCCTCCCAGTTCTAAAAGTTGAGCGAATTCTCGGCAAGTATCCCTTACTCGTAATTCTTAAAATCCTTTTAGATTCCGTCCACAAAACAGAACTACAATTAAGAAGCAACCCCCTGTAAAGAAATAAAGTACATATATTGCCACATGGTTTTAATATCAAAATAATGTACAAGGATTGAAGCTTTTGCTTCTTTAATTTTAATTGCCACCACAGGGCACCGGTTTACTGTTTCACAATTCACTATTGGAAACTCTACAGTTAGATTTTACTAATCCCAGCCATGCACTCCAGTTGGCTGTAAATATTTTAGGTGGCCTTGAAAATTAGCTGACATTGCTATTAATCCATTCCATTGTTTCAGCTGAAATCCTCTCTTTATTAATAACAGGCAAATTTGTAGCTGTCTGCAGGTGCTACTTTCACTGTACATGGGAAGAGAGGCTTATAGCCAGTGCCCGCATGGAACTGTTCTAGCTATGATGTTGTACATGAAACATTCTCCTCTCTCAAAGGCCCCTTCGTAGCGATGCATACATGAAAAGAGCAAGGTCATACTTGTGCATACGTGAGCACATCTACAGTACATCTGCATTAACCAGTTTTCCCAGCTCACCATCTGATTCTGAATCCCATACATTGTACAGGCTGAGTACATTCCAATGTTTTTCTCTTAGCCCATCTTCCATTGCGTTTACTTTAAACTCTTATATCTGTTGTGGCCCACCAGCAGCCAGTGGAGCTGGTGGCAGACTCAGACAGTGAGGAGGTTGAGGAGGAACATGGGCCAGTCCTGGAGTCTGGGGAAGGCTCTAATGAGTGCTCTGCAGTAGAGGCAGAGATGAGGACAGGCCCTTATCAGCTGCCTTCGCAGTCGGAGATCAGTGGGGCAGAAGAACAGCTGGAGCCTGGTCCCGATTTGCGCGTGCACAGAGCTGCCAGGAGAAGGGAACAGCTAAGGAACAAGGGCTGACTCGGGAGTAAAGGCACAGGTGGACGTTGAATGGCCCCTCCCTTAGGGAATAAAGAGCAAAAGGGGAGGGGAGTTTGCAGGAGACAATTAGTTCAATTCATTAGGGTGAAGATCTGTTCTTGACTTCTTACCAAGTAATTGCTGCTACAGCATGGCGTTTGGAAGATATCGGCCTGGCAACTCTCCAAGCCTGATAAAGGTCTGTAGTTGTGAAATCACATGAAAGACTGTTGGCCGGGACTTTGTTGGAAAGGAATTCCCTTTAACCTAAATAAAAGAGGTTTTATCGGGATGAGGAGTTTGCTTCATGATCTTGAGAAGCCTAGGTCAGAACAATATCGTCTAGGTTTCATCATCACAATGGTCTCTCCCCAGCACTTGTCAAATGTCATTTTGCCTTTGTGGATTGCCAGGCTGAAAAATCCTTGCTTCTTCCTATCATTCAACAACAGTTGAGAAAGGGTGGGGTTTTGCCTATAGCAAATTAGAGGGTTTTTTTTCCCCAACTATGTTTTCCTCCCTTACACTCTTAGCAATTTAAAACAAAACAGTTTTGAATAAAACTGTTCAAAATAGAAGTGAAGTGAATCAACGTGCAACCTCAATTTATAAACAATAACAACAGCAATGCTAAAATCAGAGGAAGCAAAACTAGAAAAGTACTAAAGTTTTCAACAGATATTAGCGCTCAACTTCTAAATAGCATAACATAGATTGAATGTTGACCGGTAATAGTCATCGCCAGGGTGACAGAAAGGTGAATTCGTCACTTATAAAGCCCTTCATGGTATTGGACCTGGGTACTTGAGAGACCGCCTGCTGCCAATCACCTCCGCTAGACCGATTAGATCCCACAGATTAGGCCTCCTCCGAATTCCATCCGCCGGCCAGTGTCGACTGGCGACTACCCGGAGGAGAGCCTTCTCTGTGGCTACTCCGACCCTTTGGAACGAACTCCCTGTGGAGATTCGAACCCTCACCACCCTCCAGGCCTTCCACAAAGCCCTCAAAACCTGGCTGTTCCGACAGGCCTGGGGCTAAAGAGCTGTTGCTCCCGTCTTGAATGGTATGGTTGTTGTGTGTTTTTAAATTATGTATTGTTATGTATCGTTTTTATTTTTTATTTTTTGTCTGTACCCCCCCTTCCCTGATTTGATTTGTTAGCCGCCCTGAGTCCCCTTCGGGGGAAAAGGGCAGCATATAAATATAATGAATGAATGAATGAATGAATGAATGAATGAATGAATGAATGAATGAATGAATGAATGAATGAATGAATGAATGAATCTTTTCTGGCAGGGCTGTCTTCAGAAGGGCCTCTCCTGCAAATCTTAATAACCACCAGACAATATAAAAATTCTTCTTCTTCTTCTTCTTCTTCTTCTTCTTCTTCTTCTTCTTCTTCTTCTTCTTCTTCTTCTTCTTCTTCTTCTTCTCCTCCTCCTCCTCCTCCTCCTCCTCCTCCTCCTCCTCCTCCTCCTCCTCCTCCTCCTCCTCCTCCTCCTCCTCCTCCTCCTTCACATTGAAAATGAGAAAGTTTGTTTGGGTGGACCAGGAAATGGGCTTCTAGCAGCAAGATACTGTTGAACAGTTCTATCTTTCTTTGCTTCCACACATACAATCTCAACTTTCCCCTGGGAACAGGACAATGATGGTCACCACCTTGCTTTTTCTTCATTAATTAAACTATAAATGCATTCTCGATCCTGATGAGGCAGCTTAAGCTGAATGATTCTGACCAGCCTGAGGCTTTTCCTAGTCCAAAGATGGTTTGATCTCTAATCTCCCAGCCAAACTACAAGATTCAAACACATAACTCACATATATCAGTCACTCCAAACATCAGCCAGCTGCCAGGAAACCTCAGTGGCACAAAGAGGGGGATTGTATTTACTCAGCTATACCCAGGTCTGGCTCAATGGTATTCCTTGCATACCTTCAAGTCTTCATCCCCTATCAGTCTAACCTTCCATTTAATTGTTTTGACTATTCGGAGTCCTTTCTTTGTAGTAATTCAAGTAAAGATGTACATTAGGAAATGGAGTCATCATTTTGTACCTGGATTAGCTGGGTAGATTACAAATTTATGTAAGAAAGATCCCACATGCTTGATTGTTTTTCACCCTCTCTCTACCCACAGCAAAGAATGAAATGCAGGGGAGAAGGACCCAGTAAGATTTTGCCAAAGAAGCTGACATAGATCTCTCTTGATTTATGCCACAGTTTTTTAGGATCCTCACTCGGGCATAACCTTATTTGAACAGTATGGGATGTACTTGTAAGTAAATATGCATAAGGTGGCACTCCACAAAAGGGGATTCTCAAATATATTAAAATAACAGAATAACAGAGCAGAATAATAGAGTTGGGAGGGACCTTGGAGGTCTTCTACTCCAACCCCCTCCTCAGGTAGGAAACCCTATACCATTTCAGACAAATGGTTGTCCAGTCTCTTCCGGAGTTGGAGCATCCACAACATCTGAAGGCAAGCTGTTCCACTGGTTAATTGTCCTCACTGTTAGGAAATTTCTCTTTAGTTCTAGGTTGCTCCTCTCCTTGATTAGTTTCCATCCATAGCTTCTTGTCCTGCCTTCTGGGGCTTTGGCGAACAGGTTCGCCCCTCTTCTTTGTGGCAGCCCCTCAAATATTGGGGCACTGCTATTGTGTCACCCCAATCCTTCTTTTCTTTTTCAAAATAAAGTATCTGTTCTAAGGTTACAGAGTTTTGCCTTTCGTTATGAGTGAGGCCAAACATGCACTCTGTTGCCAAAAGTATCCGCTCACAACTGATTCTGATTATGTGGATGGGTGAGCGAATACTTTTGGCAATAGAGTGTAGATTGATTTCTAAAGGATCACAGTGGACCAGGGCTTGTGGCCCATTGGTTCCAACTTTATTTCAGGCTAATTGCGCTTGGTGGGCATTTCTTTTTTTTTTTCCCATTAAAAGATTTATTTCATTTTCATTTTCATTTTATACAATCACATATATACTGTGCATGATTAAGGCCATATAACATTAAGCAATAAACACAACTCTTCTTATATTCCGAAATACAAAACCAACATAGCGCTACAACCCTCCATACACCTTTTCTTTCTCCCCCCTCCAACTTTCTTTTCTCCCCTTCAACATTCCCCTCTTCTACTTCCCCTCCCCCTCTAACGTTCCTTTCTCCCCCTCCCTTCCATCTCCCCCTCCTTCCGATCCTCTCTCCCACCCTCTTATATAGCATAGCAGTAGACTTACATACCGCTTCATAGGTCTTTCAGGCCTCTCTAAGCGGTTTACAGAGAGTCAGCATATCACCCCCAACAATCTGGGTCCTCATTTTACCCACCTCGGAAGGATGGAAGGCTGAGTCAACCCTGAGCCCGTGAGATTTGAACCCCTGACCTGCTGATCTAGCAGTAGCCTGCAGTGCTGCATTTAACCACTGCGCCACCTTGGCTCTTACCCCTCTCTACCCCTCTCTACCCCTCTCTACCCCTCTCTCTTCTTTCCCTCTACTCCACACTTCGGTGTATTTCTACTATCCATCGATGTATTCGGCTTCTTATTTTATACTAAAATTAGAAAAAGGAAAAGAAAAAAGCAACAGTATACAAGTGCATTCTTGTTGTTCTAAAGATTAACATAAACTATATTACCCCCCTCCCCCCTCCCCCCTATAATCCCCCCTCCCTTCCCCCCCTCCGACTTCCCAAATCCCGTACCCGGTATAGCTTTTTTATCAAACACAGTCTCGAGTATATTAAAACCAAGTAAGTGAAAAGTGAAAAGGAAAAGGAAAAGAATAGAAGAAAAAAGTACTAAAAAAAAGGAAAGAAAATCAATAAACTCTCTACATTGAGCTCAGCTTCTTATCATTTAATGATAAGACGCTTGGTGGGCATTTCAAGAGCACTTCTGTATGCAGAAAATGACTTTTCACCTTGGCCTCTTCCCTGTAATTAATTACAGATCCTGCTGTTAACAAAGACTGCATCAAGAGACCCCACCGCTTTTCAGCAGTTTGCATTGTGCGTAGCGCAACATTAATTCTCCTAAGGCAAAAACGCAACCCGTTTCATCACGCTCGGTGTCCTCTGCTGAAAATGGATGGTTGGTGTCACCAAGTGCTGAAATAAACAACTGCGGGGCCATTAATAAACCACGGATGATGTCACAGAGCTGGCAGGCCCAGGAGGATTTTAATGTGATGCAGGATGAAGGCGGCCCCCTTTGGTTTCTCCTTTCTCTGTTGATTCTACTCCGGGCCCCATTTAGAGAGGATGCTTGGCAGCCAGAGCACCCACATGTGAGGCCTGGAATGAAGATTTCCAGCAGTTGGAAAATGAGTTGGTACATGCACTTGGCTACAGGCAGCATACCTGCTTCTGGGCAGAACAACCTGTGGGGCTGTTTTCCCGCCAGGCTGCTGGTGGCCCACTGCTTTATTTTGTTTGAACATACCCATTATGTTATGAAAGAATTCTCCCCGTGGTAGTAGCACATTAAAGGCTGAGATCCAAAAGAAAGCAATTAAACTAGGAAGAGGGGGGGGGGAGGCTGACTGGCAGGGGTCGTCCTGAGATTTTTGTGTGCCTTGGCTGAAAACGGGGGTTGCGATAGGTATGAATGATACAGCCTGTAGTTTTGGAGGGGGTGGGGAAGGGGGCGGGATGAGCAAATCTAATTAAGTTGCTTTCTACGAGGTTTCAGGGTTTCTTTTTTCTTTTTTGAAACAGACATTTGTCCAGTTCTGTTTCCACCTCAGTGTGTTTTTTCTAAAAACAAAAAAAAAAGTTATACTCACCCCCAACTCCCAAAGTTAGGCATTTTTGCAATTCCGTTCGGAACGGCATTTTTTTCCCCTCAGACATTTCGGTTTTAATCAGAGAGCCAAACATCAGAGAAACATAAATATGTAAGGATAGGTATATTCCAGGCTTGGGAAAGCCAAGAGAATCAAGAATGGTTCGTTTTAAAATATGAAACAAATAGCTGTCTTCCCCATGACTCACGCAGCATGTTCCTTCTGCTTCCAACGCCAGCAAAAATGTTGTGAGGGAAGATTACCTGGCCAGCCTAAGGATAGTGACTGGAAAAGTGATACTGACAATGATCAAATATGGAGTTCAGTTTTAATGTTACTTCATACCCCATCTTTAATTATCTCTGGCACCGAAAGCAACATTTCCCCCCAATGATCTATAACAAAGATTGGCAATCCTTTGGTGGCTAAAAGCCAAACATGCACATACTTAAAAAAATTTGCAGGCTACACAGCTCTGAATTTTCCTTTTCTCCCTCATTTTGGGAGAAAGGAAGGAATTTTTATTTGTGTTTTGACAGCATTAATCGTGTTGGGTTACCATGTTTCACCTGTTTTGCTAGGAGGGATTTTACGCTACTAAGATTCATAAGCATTATTGGAGGAAAGTCTAGGACAGCGATGGCGAACTTTTTCTTCTGTTCAGGTGCCAAAAGAGCGGGTGCGCATGTGATAGCATGTGTGTGTGCCCACACCCATAATGCAATGCTTTTCCCTCCATGCATGCACGCACAACCCCCCCTGCACTACCCCCCCCCCCCCGCATGTGCACAGGCCTCACTGGAGCCTCCAGACCTCCAAGTTCAGTTTCTGAACTTCCAGTAGGACCGTTGCAGTGGTGGGATTAAGCCAGTTCGCACCTATTCAGGAGAACCAGTTGGTAACCTTCTAAGTAGTTCAGAGAACCGGTTGTTGGAAGAAATCTCCTTTTGTTTTTTCCCACTTGACAGGGCTAATCCTGTAAGGAAGGCAGGAAGGAAACATTCTGGTGTTGTTTCTAGCCTAATCTTTATTGACCTGCTTACAGAAACTGCCTCTCCGGTTAACCCTTATTACATTGTAACAGCTAAGGCGAAGCGCCCATCGACCTGAGTGACCTTGAGTTGGCCACGCCCACCAGTCACATGACCACCGAGCCCCACTTACCTAGATGGTCATTAGGGCAGAGAACCGGTTGTTAAATTATTTGAATCCCACCACTGGTCCGTTGGGCCCATTTTTCGCCATCCACAGGCTCCAGAGGCTTTCCTGAAGCCTGGGGAGGGCGAAAACAGCCTCCTCCTCCTTCCGGAAGGCCAAAAATCAGCTGGCCAGCACACACATACGCGCACTGGAGCTGACATAGGGCAACGCCTCACTTGCCCTCAGATATGGCTCTGCGTGTCACTTGTGGCACACCATCACAGGTCTAGGGGCTACAGCCCTGAGCACTATATAGGTAGTCCTCAACTTACAACCACAAACAGAACCGAACATTTCTGTTGCTAAGTGTGAAGTGAAGTTTGTGAAGTGAGTTTTGCCTCATTTTACAACTTTTCTTGCCATAGTTGTTAAACGAATCACTGCAGTTGTGAAGTTAGTAACACAGTTCTTAAGTGAATCGGGCTTCCCTGTAGTGAAATTCATTTTTTTTTACTACTGGTTCTGTGGACGTGTCTTGGTGGGTGTGGTAGGGGAAGGATGTTGCGAAATCTCCATTCCCTCCCTACTCTTGGGCCAGCCAGAGGTGGTATTTGCCGGTTCTCTGGACCACTCAAAATTTCCACTACCAGTTATCCAGAACCTGTCAGAACCTGCTGAAATTCACCCCTGGGGCTTCCCCATTGATTTTGCTTGTCAGAAGGTCAGAAAAGGGAATCACATGACCCTATGACAACCATCATAAATACGAGCCAGTTGCCAAGGGTCTGGATTTTGATCATGTGACCATGGGGATGTTGCAATGGTCATAAGGGTGAGAAACAGCCCCAAGTCACTTTTTTCAGTGCCGTTGTAACTTTGAACAGTCACTAATGGAATTCCTGTAATTTACGTGCTGTATGTACACAGTATGTAGATGATCTACAGAAGGACTATATTCAGTAGCAGGAAATATTAACATATGCAGAGATCTGGAGCCCAGCATTAATCAGAAACATAGCAGGATAGATTTGAGCCCTTTTTTAGGAATTAGAAGAGACACTTCTATTCAGTTTGTGTTTCTAGGAAAAAGCACCAACAAGTATACAACCTCCCCATCTTTTCTCTCTCCAAAGGGAGAAAGTGACCATTAGTAATATTGAATCCCTCTTATTTCTGACGCCTCTTTCTTTTGCTTACTTAAGCACTTGAGTGTGTATAAAAGTCACTTGAATAATTACTTTGATGGTTCAGATTGAGTAGTGTCTGTGTGGTCTAAAACCTCCCAGAATAACTGGTCTTGTTACATCTGTGCACCTGAACAACATAAATGTGATGAGATCAGAGGTGGGTTCCTATCAGTTCGCACCTATTCGGTAGAACCGGTTTGTAAAATCTACCGAACCGGTTAGAAGAGGTTCCACCAGTGGACTCGGAAACCAGGCAACACCTACAGAAGAGGTTCCAAAATTTTTTGAAACCCACCACTGGTCCTTGGATATGATTATTCTACACTATCATGCTCATATTTATAAAACTCAGTGCCTCTGTGAAAGGTAAGGATGACTACTGCGTTTGTGGTGCAATCAGAACATTGCGTGTGTTGAAGTTGTTTTAACGCAAACCAAAGATGCCTTTTAAAAAACAAGTTTACATCATATTCTTATGCATGCCAGTGCTGTGTCTGAGGTAATTTAAGGTGGTTCTGACAAGTGTCATCGGCATCTTCATATCTGGTCACATGGGCGGCAAGCCACTCCCATCCGGTCACATGGGTGGCAAGCCACTCCCACAAAGGAGGCCACACCCACAGAGTAGGTTCGAACAATTTTTGAAACCCACCACTGGATGAGATGCTACATGAAAGGCAATGTGGATTGTAGTACATTCCAAATAATAAAGAGCAGTCAAGTCAATCTGGTGCCTCCAGGATGTATTGGGCTACGGACTAGCAGTCATCAGGGCCTTTCACACAGATGGGAAAATGGAAATCATAGGCTACTGTGTCTTGAAAGGGTCAGTTTGGACAACATCGACCTCCATTGATTATTCAATCAACTCCATCAACAGAGATACAAGATCACTAGAGAAAAAAAAAAGCATAAATAGTAGTAACAAAATGTTTTTTTTTCTTCTTCTCTAACATAAGTAGTATCTCAGTAGAATTATCTTAAAAGAGCCCTGGTGGTGCAGTGGTTTGATTGCAGTATTGCAGGCTAATTCTACTCACTGACAGGAGTTCGATCCCAACCAGCTCAAGGTTGACTCGGCTTTCCATCTTTCTGAAGTCGTTAAAACGAAGGCCCAGCTTGTCAGGGGCAATACGCTGACTCTGTAAACTATTTAGAGAATGCTGTAAAGCACGTTGAAACAGTATATAGTGCTAATGCTATTGCTGAGAGAACTGAAAGTAATATCATAGATACTATCAGTGGTGGGATTCAGCCGGCTCGCACCTGTTCAGGAGAACCGGTTGTTAAACTTTCTAAGCAGTCCGGAAAACTAGTTGTTGGAAGAAATCTCCTTTTGTTTTTCTCCAATTTACAGGGCTAATCCTGTAAGGAAGGCAGGGAGGAAACATTCTAGTGTTGTTTCTAGCCTAATCTTTATTGACCT
The DNA here is from genome assembly GCF_051295495.1 of Thamnophis sirtalis. Lineage (NCBI taxonomy): Eukaryota > Metazoa > Chordata > Lepidosauria > Squamata > Natricidae > Thamnophis > Thamnophis sirtalis. The sequence continues at coordinate 137,539,300 of NW_028261385.1, read as the reverse complement.
GCTTACAGAAACTGCCTCTCCTGTTAGCCCTTATTACATTGTAACAGCTAAGGCAAAGCGCCCATCAACCTGAGTGACGTTGAGTTGACCACGCCTACCCAGTCACATGACCACTGAGCCATGCCTACCCAGCTGGTCATTAGGGCAGAGAACCGGTTGTGTAAACTATTTGAATCCCACCACTGGATACTATGCACATTGTTACCCCAACCTTCTAATTTCAGTGGAGGTTAACCCTTTTAAATGAACTGAGAAAAAGGTACATGTAATAGTTTGCACTCATACTTCAGTGTGCCTATACTTCCCCCCCCCCCAGTACAACAGCGCATAGTATTGTGCTGCTTAGAAATCTTGTTGTGTACCAGAATTGTAATCCATTATGCTATCCCTAGCTGCTCTATTGAACTGATACGTTTCAGATGCATACTGACTTCTTTGGATGGTTTCTTGCTCACCAAGGGAGAACTGCTATGTTTCTAAATTAAAGAGCTAAATCAAGGCTGATTAGGAAAATTAAAGAGGCCCTGAAAAACAAATCTTCTGTGAACAATAAAATGTTGTTAAACCGCAGAGAGTCAGCTTGTTGATAAAGCGAGGCAAAGGAAGAAGTGGAGCCATCTCCATGTGCTCATGTCTGTTTCAATTCCATCTGCAATCTGCCACCACATCTATTATCAAGGCTTCTCCTCTTAGCAATGTGGACATTTGCAGCTGCAGTGTGTCACCAGAACAAAATGTGCAACCAGGAAAGTGGCAGGCATCCAGGCTTAAGGCTGAGTGTGTGCCACATGCTATGCTCTGAATGTGTTCATTGATGTTATACTCAAAGAGGAACCCCAGAGGAGCGTGCAGAATCTGTGGTCCTCTGCCTTCCTTCTTGAACATAAGCAACATTCTTCTCTATTCAACCACTCTCCCCACAGGGTTCTTGATTGTTGCATTTAACAGCATATTTAATGACAGAAATTCAACGAAAAGCTAATTAGTCCCAGAACTGCTTCCATTCACATCAAACTTCATTCTGTGGAGATTAGAAAGATCATACAGGGATGCCTGTTGAAAACCCATTGCATGAGGATAGTTCTTCTGAAGCTAACATAGCCAACTGGATAATACTTGGTGTAAGAGTGAGGGAGATTCCTTAAGCTGACATATATGTTCTTACCGAACATCAGATCTGAAGTCCTAACCCTAAATGTAGCATTTAAAAGTTATAGATAGATAGATAGATAGATAGATAGATAGATAGATAGATAGATAGATAGATAGAGATAGATAGATAGAGAGAGAGAGAGAGAGAGAGAGAGAGAGATAGAGATGATAGAGATAGATAGAGATGATAGAGATAGAGATAGAGATAGAGATAGAGATAGAGATAGAGATAGAGATAGAGATAGAGATAGAGATAGAGATAGAGATAGAGATAGAGATAGAGATAGAGATAGAGATAGATAGAGAAGAAGAGGCTGGACAGGCACTTGTCTGAAATGGTACAGAGTCTCCAGGGGATTAGGGGATTTGGTCTAAAAGACCTGTAAGGTCCTTTCCTCCTCTGTTATTCTGTTAAATAGTTTAGTCATAGACACAAGTATCCATGAATCTAGAAGCAGCTGCTTTAACATTCTAGAAAGAGCTACTTTGTATGTATAAATGCCTGCACAAAAGCATTTCTTTTCAAAATTTTTACATGCAGAAGAGTTCCTTTGGATACCAATTCAAATTCAGAGGCATTTATAGTTATCTGTTGTGGCCCAGCAGGAGCCATTGGAGCTGCCACCAGACTCCGACAGCGAAGGGCCCTATGAGTTGGCTCTGGAGGATGTGGAGGACCCTGGACAGGGTTCCGACTCTGAGCAGGACGCAGAGAGGCTGGTTGGTCACTAGGAGGCGCCTAAGCCTTGGAGCAGTGGGGAGGAGACAAGGGAGTGTGATCCTGACATCATGCATTGGAGCAGTGGGGAGGAGACAAGGGAGTTGGTCCTGGATGCCCGGTAATGGAGGGCTAATAGGCGTAAAGCAGTGGTTCCCAAACTTGGCAACTTTAAGACTTGTGGACTTCAAGTCCCAGAATTCTCCAGCCAGCAGAGAAGTTGCCAAATGGATCTAAATTACCTCCCATGGCAGTGAGCTAACCAGGGACCATATCTGCAAATATGTCCGAAACGCTACTTTTTGAGAGATACAGAAGCAGCCTAAGATGTGGGCAGCACCATAATCCCTACCTGCCTAGGAGGGCAGTAATTCATGAAAATATTTGGGCAGAAATGTTTGACAGAGAACTGGAATTTTGTGTTTGTTTTATTGAAGTGAATAAAAATTTTACAGCGCTTTTCTGTTTTCAGAAATAACAGTCTTCTCATGTTTCCCAGGCTCCAGCGTTGGGCAGGATGTGACTTACCCAGTTGTTCTGCCTTTCGCACCATAGACCCAGGAGCTCACAAGATGTCAAAGTTTCAGTAAAAAGAAGGACAAAGAGGTTCAGGTTTTCTTTGGATGGGCTCGCCTCCATGAGTTCTTTATAGCTTTATCTGATATACTAAAATCCCTCCCAACATTAACAGTGCCCATAAATCATATAATTCACCAGCAGATGTAAGAACAGGGACATTTCATCATTGGCTTTCCTGTTACAGTTCCCCCCCCACTTCAACATTATTGTTGTACTTGAGGCTTCAGAAGTTTGACCAAATTAAAATGAAACCCTACTCTCAAAACGATTGGGACGTCTCCTAATTAAAGCCAGTAATTTTTGTTCCTGCTTTGCCATGTTTTCCTAAGTTATGCATAATAATGATTCACTTTTTAAAAGTCTCATTATTATTTATCCTTGACATGTGCTTTGCACATTTATTTGGTGCCGGTCAACCCAACAGATGAGGTCTTTTATCAAAAAAAATAATAATTTCCGTTACGGCAAATAGAATCACTGCATTTCTAAGATCAGCTTTTCTAAGAAAATAAAATATGTGCTGCGGGTCAGAAGGCAAATTCATTTGTCTCCCTTCCCTTGGAAGTACTTTTCTCTTTTTTTTGCCCAGGTTCAATTCTTTTAATGTGTTCACATTTCCTCTAAATTATACCTCCATTTACTCTTACACATCAATCGTTCAAAATGTTAATTATCTACCTATACCAGACTTCATTAGAAGTCATAGGATTATAAATAGTTTTAAAGGAGCTGGAGGGGGTTTTGTAAGAGAGAGAGAGGGAGGGAGAGAGGGAGGGAGGGAGGGAGGGATGGCATGAAGGTAACCTCTCCTCACCAGACAATTGTCCATGGACCATGAATGAAAAACAAGAGCCAAATGGCATAAAAATATCATTTTAAAAGACTTTTCTAAAAATACAAAGGGCTCAAGGAATAAGGCACCCAACATAGAGGGATCAAGCCTATTTAATGCGAGGGTGATGCAGGAGGGGATGCACAGGTAAACCCACCAGTGGCTGGCCAGGTTAGGTGGTCTTAATAGAATGGACCTTATAAATTCATATTAGCTTGGCTTTTCATTCTAGTGCCCTGGAGTTCCAAAGTTGACTTTTAGCTGGAGTGAACTTTCCCTCCAACTTCCTCATAAGTATTAAAAATAGGGCTGAACAGTGTGGCAAGATCCTGTAAAGGAGGGGCACAGGAAGCCAGGCGTGGGTGTCAGATAGAACAGAGGTAAAACTGCTGACAGCTTAAGACATTATAGGAACTTCTCTTTTTTGTATTTCTCCTATGTACTTTGCTGTAACATTCCAAATGAACTTCTGCTTTTCGAAATGTCATGCTTGTCTCGTGTATGGAAACGCCTTGAGAATGCACAGTGTGGAACACGGCATAAAAGTAGCATCCTGGGCAGAGCCCAGGCAGTTCAGATTTTGGTTTGTGAACACGCTGAACTCGATGCATCCAATAAACCTGTTTCTCTCACCTTCGTGGTCTCAAGTCCTGGTCTTTCGTAAGTAGATTACAAACCTCAAACTGCTGCAACAAGGGCACTAACCTCTAGCAGATACTATAGCAACACCTTGCATTCTGGCTGGAGAAGGCATCTTAGCTTCTTATCTTGTGTTGCTTTTGAAGAACTACCATATTGAAACCTGGCAGAGATGAACCAGAAGAAGATGAAGAATGCATCCCTATTTTTTCCAGAATAAGGATGGGTTGTTGTTGTTGTTGTTGTTGTTGTTGTTGTTGTTGTTGTTGTTTTTGCTTGTTTTAATATGTATTGTTCCCCCAAATGTATTTTTCCCATGAAATTATTAATAGCAATAGCACTTAGACTTATATACAACTTCACAGTACTTTTACAGCCTTCCCTAAGTGGTTTACAGAGTCAGCCTATTGTCCCCAACAATCTGGGTTCTCATTTTACCCACCTCGGAAGGATGGAAAGATGGGTCAACCTTGAGCCAGTGAGACTCGAACTGCAGAACTTCAGGCAGCTGGCAGGCAGCAGAAGTGGCCTGCAGTACTGCACTCCAACCACTGCACCACCGTGGCTCTCGGTGGTGCATTGAATGATGGTGGTGGTGAGGAAGAGGAGGAGAAAGAAGAAAAATCGATATTTAACAGGGTCACAAGCTTCACAATGTCATCCTGTTGCACAGCCCAGTCGCCCCTCTTCACTCTACAACCAAAGCTCCACATTTTTGAATGTGCATTAAAAAGTCCATGGTGGCCATAAGCATGTGATTGAAGCCTTGCCTTTTTTGTAGATGTTCTTCAGCATACACCAGGAGAAAATGAGAGGAGGTGGAGGAAGCGGTCATTCTTGTCTTCAAGATTGATTGATTGATTGATTGATTATATTTGTATGCTGTCCTTTTCCCCCGAAGGGGACTCAGGGCGGCTCACAATTCAAATCAGGGAAGGGGGTACAGACAAAAAATAAAACAAAACATAAATGCATAATTTAAAAACACACAACAGTCATACCATTCGAGACAGGGGCAACAGCTCTTTAGCCCCAGGCCTGTCGGAACAGCCAGGTTTTAAGGGCTTTGCGGAAGGCCTGGAGGGTGGTGAGGGTTCGAATCTCCACGGGGAGTTCGTTCCAGAGGGTCGGAGCAGCCACAGAGAAGGCTCTCCTCCGGGTAGTCGCCAGTCGACACTGGCCGGCGGATGGAATTTGGAGGAGGCCTAATCTGTGGGATCTAATCGGTCTAGTGGAGGTGATTGGCAGCAGGCAGTCTCTCAAGTACCCAGGTCCAATACCATGAAGGGCTTTATAAGTGACGACTAGCGCCTTGAAGCATATCCTGAGACCAATAGGCAGCCAGTGCAGCTCGCGGAGGATAGATGTTACGTGGGTGAACCGAGGTACACCCACGATCGCTCGCGCGGCTGCATTCTGGACAAGCTGAAGTCTCCGAATGCTCTTCAAGGGCTGCCCCATGTAGAGCACGTTGCAGTAGTCCAGTCTAGAGGTCACAACAGCAGATGTACATTCCTTTCCTCCTGCTATAGAAAGAGAGTCCACGTGATATTGGCACATGATATTAAATGCCAGTATTCCTGCCTGGTGCCAAATTCAGAAGCAAGTTATTAGCAGGACCAATATTAATAAGCTAAATATCAAAACAACATGTTTAGTATGACACGGAACTTCAGCTTATAAGGGAAATAATAACTTGACTATCTGCCAGTCTACACGAAGCACTATTTTTAATTCTAAATTCTGTGGGAGGGCTGTTCATATGTTAAACTCTTTCCATTTAAATCAGTGTTGTTGTGTAAACATGCTTAACCTCAGCTGGACTGTTTCCAAAATGGTGCTATTTTTGAATAATTGCACTGAGAAATTTACAGTGCAATGATATAATTCCATTACCAGAGCTCAAACATGAATAAAAGACAACTCGGTGTTAGGGCTGTCCAAAGAAACAGGGGGGGGGGCTTTAAGTGTGCAACCTTATTACCAGAGGAGGGCTGCTACTGGTTTGCACTGGTTCAGGCAAACCCGTAGTGGAGTGTTGGCCTAGGTCGCAGAACCAGCAGTGACCCAGGATGGCCATGCCTCCAAACTGGTTCCCCAGTCTCTGCGGCATGTTTTTTTTGGCATTTTTAAATGTTCAGAGCCGAGGTGGCGCAGTGGTTAGAGTGCAGTACTGCAGGCCACTTCAGCTGAATGCTATCTGCAGTTCAGTGGTTCAAATCTCACCGGCTCAAGGTTGACTCAGCCTTCCATCCTTCCGAGGTGGGTGAAATGAGGACCCAGACTGTGGGGGGCAATATGCTGACTTTGTAAATCGCTTAGAGAGGGCTGAAAGCCCTATGAAGCGGTATATAAGTCTAACTGCTATTGGTATTGCTATTCTGCGCATGCACAGACCTATTTACAGGCAACTGTGCACATGTGCACCGAACCAGCAGTAACGCAAGATGGCTCCAGGAACCATCAGAATCCGAGGCAACGTTCTCAAGGGCAATGGCTAGAAGTGCTTTTGGTAGGATTTACGAACCAAAAATATGTGTGACTTTTTTTTTTAACTGTCACATCTGCCTGTCAGTATGAATCAAGCATCCCGAAATGTAAAGAAGTTAAGCAAAAGGAAGTAGCAGAAGCAAAAGAATGCCAGTCAAGGCTCTGGTTATTCAAAACAAACTATGGGGCTTTTTTTCCCCCTTCTCTCCCCCCCCCCCCCCCGTTTGCTGTCTGACTCAAGAATACAATAAAGGAATAGAGAAACAAAAACAGGATGAAAAATGTTTCAACAGAGGAACTAGCTGGATTGTCTACGTTAAGAAAGTGTGGGCTTTGCCCTGAAATACTTCAGAGCTGCCTGTGTGGGCTTGCCCTGCTTCCTTTATCCTTGTCCTTCTAACAGAGAGGAGATTATAATCCCTGTCCACAAAGACCTCATCAGAACATTATTTCAATATCCCTACATAAATTGGGGAAATGAAGGCAGGGGGAGGAAAGATTAACAAACCTCTAGCCTTTACATCAAGACCCGTTCCGAAGGCATGGACTTGGCTGGGATGTCTATAGCTTCAAAACAGATTAAGGGCCTTTTCATCCTTGGGTTTTAAAGAGGTGAAGAACAAGCAATCTTGAGATAAGGACATGATCCTTCCTTTATTTCAGAGTTATGTCTTTATAACCATGTATCAGTAGAAACATTTATATCCCACGGAGGAGAAAATGACATCCATGATAATGAAGTTAGCAAACATAAAAAAAGAATTAGAAAGGGGGTGGAAAGAGGGGTAGCGAATGTTTAATTAACAATAGTGATTTGATTGATTTGATTTGATTTTATTATATTTATATGCTGCCCTTTTCCCCCGAAGGGGACTCAGGGCGGCTCACAATTCAAATCAGGGAAGAGGGGTACAGACAGAAAATAAAAGACGAAACATAACAATACATAATTTAAAAACACACAACAGTCATACCATTCGAGACGGGGGCAACAGCTCTTTAGCCCCAGGCCTGTCGGCACAGCCAGGTTTTAAGGGCTTTGCGGAAGGCCTGGAGGGTGGTGAGGGTTCGAATCTCCACGGGGAGTTCGTTCCAGAGGGTCGGAGCAGCCACAGAGAAGGCTCTCCTCCGGGTAGTCGCCAGTCGGTGCAACTTAGTGATATAGTGGGAAATACCAGAAGGAGGGAAATCCCTGCAAAGTGATATAGTACTATAGCTGACTGACTGGTGATAAGACATAATGTGAATGGCTGATGGAAACATACATCAGTTAGAACATGAACATGTATAAGTGCATACTTGTAAATACAAGAAGGAAATGTATTCACTGCTAACATAATTTAGTGGTTTCTTTCTCAACTCTCTAACTTTGGAGTAACATTTATTATGATAATGATTGTCTTATTGAAAATATCCTGGAATGAAAACAGTTGCATCATAAGCAGATTTAGTAAACCATTTGGGTTTGGTTTCTTGAGAAACGAGTGGGACATTGTTGTTAGGCAAGAAAAAGTTACCCTATAATTACAAATAGATGCCCATGTTCTCCTAAACGAGGGATGGGGGAAATGATGGCCCCTTTATGACTTGTGGACTTCAACTCCCAGAATTCCTGAGCCAGCATGACTCAAGAATGCTGGGAGTTGAAGTCTACAAATCATCAAACGGCCATCATTCCCTACTCCTGTCCTAAACAAAAGGGCTCAGTTTTCAGACGATCGTGGATGAAGGAATGGTTGAAATCTCTGCCATCACACGCTTGACGTTTGTGCTGTCCAGCCACAGCAGGAAACTGCACAAGGCTCACAGGCAGAGCACATAAAACAAACTTAAATAAAATCCACTGGTTCAAACATCTGTATTTTTAGGGAAGTTGGACAAGGATCTAAGGCTTGGTAGCTCGGGCATATCTCCAGCGAGAATTTTCTGTGACTGTGACCTGAGTTGGAGGGAAAACAGAACAAAGTGCGGGCCATACAGCTGGAGAATCTCCTTTCAAGCTATCTAAAGGTGTCTGGTTACGCCTCAGTTATTTATTTTCATTAAAAATAGCTGTTGGTAAGTGAAATAAATTGCTCTCAGAAGCATGAAGCTGTTTGATTAATGCAAACTTTTTCCGGCTTATCTTGTTAGCAACACAAATCACCCCCATCCGCACGAAACTGTCTTCCCGTGCCAATGCAGTGAGGGGAATTTTCCACCTTATTGCTAACTGGCAATATAGAAACTTTGGGATGGCTTTTTGAAGAGCTTTGGATATAGTAACCAGAATTATCCTGGCCAAATGGCATTAGCAGTCTGTTAACATTCACTTATATTGTTGCCCTTATTCAGCAAAGCTCCTTGCGTTAACTGTGGAGAAAAATAACCAAAGATATCAGTGACCTACGTAGTAGGCCAGGGAGAGTGAAATAACATGGACAACTAATATAAAACCCATTTTGGAGAAGCATTCTCTTTTATTTTACTTTTGAGAGTTTTTTTCTTTTCTAATGTTGGGATACCTCAGGGGTTATTTTGAAAAGGCTTCAAGTCCTCTCATTTTGACCTTCCAAGCAATGAAGACAGTGATGTGAAACCTAGCACCTCCTGAGGTAAACATTCACACTTATGTATTTTCTGAAGTTTTACAGTCATTCATGGGGGGTTGATATCATCAATTTATTCCTTGCCTTGTTTTCCCAAGAAAGGGGCTCATATTGTTTATGGAGTGCTTTGATGGCAGAAGTTAGTATGGATGAGAGGGAAAAGTCAAGTGATGTCTCATATTATTTGTGGTTAATTCAGTGAGAAATGGTAACACTTAAGCATTTTTTTTTAAATGATGCAAAACATGTTTACCTCCTAGTGAGGAAGACATAGTGGTGGTGGGGAAGGATCTTCAGCTTATAGCAATAGCAGTAGACTTATATACCGCTTCATAGGCCTTTCAGGCCTCTCTAAGCGGTTTACAGAGAGTCAGCATATTGCCCCCAACAATCTGGGTCCTCATTTTACCCACCTCGGAAGGATGGAAGGCTGAGTCAACCCTGAGCCGGTGAGATTTGAACCGCTGACCTGCTGATCTAGCAGTAGCCTGCAGTGCTGCATTTAACCACTGCGCCACCTTGGCTTAAAAACGGCAAAACTGTGATTAGTTGTGTTGGGCTCTTGTATACGAAACTTTAAAGGGAAAAGTAAAGGTTCCCCTCGCACATATTTGCTAGTCATTCCTAACTCTAGGGGGCAGTGCTCATCTCCGTTTCTAAGCTGAAGAGCCAGCACTGTCTGAAGATGTCTCCATGGTCATGTGGCCAGCATAACTAAACACCGAAGGCACAAGAGGTGGGTTCCTACCAGTTCGCACCTATTTGGTAGAACCGGTTCGTCAAATCTACCGAACCGGTTAGAAGAGGTTCCACCAGTGGACCCAGAAAGCAGGCCACACCTACAGAAGAGGCTCCCAAAAATTTTGAAACCCACCACTGGTCCTTGGATATGATTATTCTACACTATCATGCTCATATTTATAAAACTCTGTGAAAGGTAAGGATGACTACTGCGTTTGTGGTGCAATCAGAACTTT